>NW_026877901.1:0-23361 GCF_032173495.1 Musca vetustissima | reverse complement strand
AACTAGTGGGACGAGGCCGACCATACGATACCCTACACAACTACCAACTGCATTAAATATTGTATTGAAATCGGTTAGGTTAGGTTTAGACATAACTTCCATATATTTTCATCCGATTTGATCTAAATGATGTATTGTCCGACTGACATTCACTTTTTTCATAGATTTCAGAATGTTCTATATACAGGGTAGTGTTCATATTAGCATCTCTTGTATTTACACAAAACGGAGAATGTTAGCATATGGTCGACTCTGTCCGACTTTTTAACTTTCCATACTAGTTTATATCAAAAAGTTGTAGTTGTATTGAATGCCATTTTTGTGCTTCGCTTGTCATTTTTACTGCTGTTTTACATATTATATTATACTCCAAATATTTATACATATTTCCAATATAAATATTTAGTAATATTATCCATAAATTTGTTATACTTCCACAAAATTGTCATAAATATAATTTGTTTTTGTTGTTTGTGTCGTGTCGTTGTTTAAATTTATTTTGTAAAACAATTACTTCCCGTTGTTTTACATTAAGTGAATAGAACAGCTAGTGTTCCTTCTATGGGAATATATTTGGTTAGTATGTTTTTTTTCTTCCTATAATAATAAATTGTTCATTATTTATGCATATACAATATATTTGCATGTGTGTATCCTTTTTTGTACAAACAAAATCATAATTTTAACTGATATCATACGTACACACATACGTACTTACATGGCCGCATCTATAAATTGAGTGTGTTCATGGTTAACAGACCATGGTCGGTGGTTGTTTGGATACGTGGTTAGTTTGGCAAATAATTTACTATTATTCTATAGAAATATTTGTTGTTGTTGTCGTTTTTCTCTCTATTTAATGGTTTACCATTATTAAATTCAACAATAGACACATGATATGGGGATACGATAACTTGGCTCCATGTTAATATCTGACACTGTGTTGAATTCTGTTAAAACATATGTACGCATAGACGTACGTATGTACAGGGAAACACTCACACAAATACTTGGGAATATTATTTAGCATTTGTCCTATAAATATTTGTTAAATAACAAATTATATACAAATATACATTAATAGGCAGACATACATTTATGTGTGTCTACATATGGTAACAATTCAATAAAACATTTTAAAACTTAAACACACAAAACAATAATGAATTTTATAATTTGTACACCGAATTCATTAAAATATTTTCAAATATCAATTTATTCTAAATATTTGAAATATGAGGCATTTGCAATTATTTGAAAATATTTATAGAAATGTTATACATTTATATTCGTTAAAGTTTATTGAAATCAACATTTATAACAATTAAAGTTTGTAAATGAATCGATTAAAAGATTTAAAGATAACCAGTAATGTATGTTCCAAAGTTGGACAGGACGACTATATGATGCCCTACACCACATTGTATACATAGAAGAGATGCTAATATGTATAATATCATGTGGATAAAACAGACAAAGCATCTTAGGATCACCTTTGTGCATATGTGTGTAACAGACAAAAGGAAATGAGGTAGAAACATGGCTCCTTTTGAGAATATGCATAGAATCATTTTCTGAGTTAATTTATGCATGTCCGTCCATGTATTTTTGTAAACAAAGTACAGATATGATTTATGATGCGATTTAGATGAAATTTGGCACAGCTCACTTATTTGACCCAAGGACGAACCCCATTGAAATTGAAAAAAACCGATTGATATAATACAAAATTTTGCACAACGTATTGAAACAGGTTCCTATTTATTTGTACGAAGTTTTGTGGAAATCGGTTCAGATTTAGATATAGCTCCCATATATAGTTTCATCCGATTTTATTTAAATGGCGACCAAACTCCCAAGGATTTTCCTCTTGCTACAAAATTTTGCACAGCGTATTAAATAGGTCCTGTTTGATGTCCTTATAGCTCCCATATATAGTTTCGTCCGATTTGTGGTAAATGGTGCACCAAACTCCCAACGATTGTACGGCCCAAAAAAAATATTGCACAACGTAATGAATCAGGTCTAGTCTGATGTCAGAGAAATTTTGTTGAAATCGCTTCAGATTTATATATAGCCACCATATATAGTTTCATCAGATTTTAATTAAATGGGGCACGAAACTAACAAGAATTGTCCGATTGATAAAAAAATGTTTCACAACGTATTAGAATAGGTTCGTATTGAAGTGTACGAAGTTTTGTTGAAATCGGTTTAGATTTAGATATTGCTTTCAAATATAGTTTCGTCCTACTTTATCTAAATGGTGCAACAAACTCCTAACGATTGTCCGATTGATACGAAATTTTGCACAGAGTACTGAAATGGGCCTTGTTTGATGTCCGTGAAGTTATGTGAGATCGGTTCAGATTTAGATATAGCTCTTATATGTAGTTTCGACCGATTTCATGTAAATGGTGCACCAAACTCCCAAGAATTATCCGATTGATAATTTTTTTGCACAACGTATTGAAATAGTTCCATATAGATATATACGAAGTTCTGTAGAAATCGATTCAGATTAAGATATAGCTCCCATACATAGTTTCGTCCGATTTTCGATGAATGGTGCACCAAACACCCAACGATTGTCCAATCCAAACAAAATTTTGCACAGCCTACTGAATTAGGTGCAGTTCGATGTCTGTGAAGTTTTGTTGGAATCGTTTCAGATTTAGATATAGCTCCCATATATAGTTTCGTCCGATTTTTGGTAAATGGTGCACCAAACTCCCAACGATTGACCAATCCAAACAAGACTTTTAACAGCCTAATGAAGTAAGTGCAGTTCAATGTCTTTGAAGTTTTGTTGAAATCGGTTCGGACTTAAATATAGCTCGCATATATAGTTTCGTCCGATTTTATGTAAATGGGGCACCAAACTTCAAGGATTATCCGATTGGGACAAAATATTGCACAGCGTACAGCATACGTAATTAAATCCAGTTTAATGTGTGTGGAGTATTTTTTTGAAATCGGTTCAGATTTAGATAACTCCCGTATATTGTTTTTATTTCGATTTTAGGTAAATGGTGTATTAAACTCCCAATATTTGTACGATTAGACAAAATCTTGCCAGTGTATGGAGTTAGTTACAGATACTCGTATCCGAAAATCGGGTCAGATTTAGATACAGATTTAGAGTGATGTGTATTAGAGTTGCAAAAATCGGTTATGATTTAGATATAACACCCATATATATTATTGTCTGATTTTATGTAAATGGTTCACCGATGATCCTACGTCTGTTCGATATACACGAACAGCGAACTGTGCTGCAGCATACCAAATGGTATATTCCACGATTGCTCAATTAGGTCCAGATTTACACATAGCTTTTATACATAATTTTGCTCGATTTCATACAAATGGTACACTAAACACTCCAAGTCGGCTCGGCTTACTTTGCATTTTTGATCGATTTGAAAACTAATAAGGGTTGATTTAAATTGGTACATATATTATTGTAAATCACGTATATAATTTCTTTTCATTCCATGTCAATAGTCCTCCTGTTCTATTGACAGCATTTTGTAGGAGCATCTCTGTTTGGACCAAAAGTGGTGAAGGGTATGATATAACCGACCCGTCCGACTGTTGATTGAAGTATATGGTCAACAGTTCAAATAATTACAAATATTATTTATAGCGACGCAAGGTCCGATGTATAGTAAATGTCATGATTAAATATCTTCGCTAGAAATTATGTAAAATTGAAATTCATTTTCATATTATCTCTTTCGTTTGACTTAGATATTTACTCAATTTAAGTTCCTACATGCAAATTTCATAATGAAATACCTGCAATATATTATTTTAACACTACTACGAATTCCGTTGCCACCACAATACTTTAGTCTATTTGTAATTACGAATGTCTACGTAATTGTAGTAGTTAATTGTGTCTGGCGCAGTGAAATGTTTTACATCACGTTATTTATTATACATAGCCGGAGGGTCGACGAGAACTTTGAAATACTTGGTAAATAGAGACATTGAAATGTGCAAACATTCATTTTTATCTACAGTATATTGGTGTTAGATGTTTCTACTACAGACAAAACTACCTACCACTACATACATATATATGAACAAAACTTGAAATAGCTATGATAACATGCTTAGGGATATAACAAACATATCTCCAAATACATATTTTGATTTGCCCTGAATATATAAATATCCAATTAGAAACAGAGTTCGAGAAAAAATAAACAGAAAGCGAGTTAATTAATACAGCCCTTAGCTCGTTGTGTACTCTATTTCAGTATCCTCGAAAAGGGAGTAGTTGAGGAAAAAAACGACAGCATGAACACCTATTTGTATGTGAAACAAAAATTTTTGTTTTATTCCTTTTTACTATGAATTATGAAATATTCACAGACCTGTGAAAGGTTATACCATAAAGACAAAATCAGAACAATATTATTCTGATTCAATTTTTAAATGTATATTTCAGTAAATGTAAATTTCAGAATAAATTGTATTTTCATTGATTGTTTCAAATTGAATATCTGAGCCAGAACCGAATTAAAATTCCATTGACCAGCATATGCAATCTATTTTCATGAATACAATTGTTTTTATAAACCATAACTCAATCATTATTTTCTTTATTGAAGAACTTCAATACAAAATTTTTTTGTTGCTTTTTATTACCTTCACCACACTATGGTACAGGGTATTATGTCTATGTGCAGATGTTTGCAACAGACAAAAGGAAACGAGATAGACACATGGTTCCTTTTTAGAATATGCATAGAATCACTTTCTGAGTTGATTTATTTATGTCAGTCTGTCTATGTATTTTTGTGAACAAAGTACACATTAATGATCCGATTTGGATGAAATTTATTTGGCCCGAGGTCAAACCCTATTGAAATTGGGAAAAATCAGTTCAGATTTAGATATAGCTCCCATATATATTTTCATCCGATTTAATGTAAATGGTGCACCAAAGTTCCTATATCTGGCACAGCGAAATGAATTAGGTCTAGAATTTTTGTGTTAAGTTTCCTGAGAATCGGTTTAGATTTAGATATACCTCCCATATATATTTTCATCCGATTTAATGTAAAATGTGCACCAAAGTCCCTATATATATATATTTCGATTTGCACTAAATTTGGAACAGCGTAATAAATTAGGTCTAGAATTATTTGTGTTAAGTTTCCTGAAAATCCGTTTAGATTTTGATATAGCTTTCATATATATTTTCGTCCGATTTAATGTAAATGGTGCACCAAAGTCCCATAATATGTTTCGATTTGCACGAAATTTGGCACAGCGTAATGAATTATGTCTAGAATGAAGTATGCTAAGTTTCCTGAAATTCGGTTCAGATTTAGATATAGCTTCTATGAAAATGAAAAATGTAGTATCGGTTACAGAATGACATGTTTATATATCCAATTTTATTTTATTGGTCCTTTAAAAATGCGACGTCTGTTAGGATACACTTGTTGAATATACCCAAAGTGGTGAAGGGTATCATATCGTCGGCCCCGTCCGACTTTACTACTTTTCTTACTGGTTTCTATTTTGTTGTTGTCCAAAATATTGTTGTGGTTTTGTGGTAAAGACATTGTTTTTTTAGATGTATCAATTGTTCAAAAATACTTTTTTGTTCGTTTGTGGGAAAAAAATTGAACTCTGTTATAAAATTTTTATTATTTGAAAATTTTTCTGTTACTTTAAACAACGAGACTCAAGTGCATAAACAAGAAAAATATTTGTTTGTGTTTAGGAATTATTAGTTACAAAATTTGGAAAAATATACTTGTTGTAACCATAAAATGCGATAATCTAGTTTTTAAAAATACCTAGGAAACAACAATTTTTACAAACTCGGAATAAGAACGGTGTTAACCCTAAAATCAGTTTTCATATTTTTAATATTTTTGTTTTTTTTTTCTGACCAAAAAGACCCACTCAGAGAGTCGACTGGGGGTTAATGATTTACAGAAAAATATTCATCACATTTCATCACGTGTTAATGGTGCACCAAAGAATTAAAGGGTGCTCTAAATAATAAACTGGTGATAATATTATGAACAGCGCTCTGTTGTACGAACAGCAGCAGTTGGTACCTAATACCAACCCATTGCACTAAATTCAGCGAATTCGCTATTCAAGCGATCAAGAATCCTAAAATTGGGGTTACCCTTATATGCCTATGCCTGAGTCGATTAAAACACACAGACGGACATACTTAAATCGTCATAGAATTTTACACTGATATAAAAATATGTACTTTATAGGGTTGCAAATGATCATTTCGATTAATTATAACCGAAAAAAATAAACTTTATATACCCTATACCATAGTAAGGTAAAAATTTACCCGGTTACTATTTGTACGGTTAAGTATGTTCACATATAGACACAGATCCACTTTCAGTCAATGGTCCTTCAAAAATGCAAGGTATGTTAGGATGCATCTCTTGAATATAGCCAAAGTGGTAAATGGTATCATATAGTCGGCCCCGCCCGACTATACTACTGACCGAAACGTAATAAACCTCAGTCGAGTTAACCATAAAATTTAATTTATCCAACAGGCATGAGTGTTCTCGAATACTCTCATTCATTGAAAATAATTTGTTATGTTGCCTGTGTTGTCTTTCGAATACAGGGTACTCAGAAAAGGGGTACTTTAAAACCAGTAAGGATAGTAGTGAAGTCGGACGGGCCGACTATATGATACCCTTCACCACTATGGGTATATTAAACAGGGCCATTAACATGAAATTGGATGAACTAAAATATGTAATACTTATCTAAATGTGAATCGACTAAGATCAATCAATGAACATGTCATTCGTTTGTTACGCTATTTTATGCTAAATTTTGTACAATGTGCAAAATTTCATGTCAATCTGAAAAACATGAGGAGTTTAATGCACCATTTACTTAAAATTGGACGAAAATATATATGGAAGCTATATCTAAATCTGGACCGATTTTCACGAAACATGGCAGACGTCACTCTAGGCTCTATTCAGTACGTTATGCCAAATTTCGTGCAAATCGAAAGATATATAGGGACTTTCGTGCAAAATTCACATAAAATCGGACGAAACTATATATGGGAGCTATATCTAAATCTCTGCATATTCTAAAAAGCAACCATGGGTCTATCTCGATTTTTGCCTGTTACAAACATATGCACAAGGACATAATACCCTGTACCACAGTGTGGTGAAGGGTATAATTAGTGTATATTTTAAGTTGAACTGGTTTGTTTACAAATAATTTAAATTCTTTACGATGTTACTGTAAACAAAAATATATTCGTCTAGACATTATAAAATGATAAATCGTAAAATTACATTAAAAGCCAATGACTAAAGAAAGTATGAATCATCACTCTGTATGTAAAGGGAACATACATTGCAGTAACTAGCACCATTTGGATACATACATATAAACTCTTGATACAAATATAATAATGGCAGACTGATAGTCATAAAATAAATGTGTTACGTGCACACATATATTTTTATATTTGTTTGTATATGTTCATATCGTTATAGTGATTAGGGCAATATTGGTGGAAAAAAGAAGAAATTACACTTTTTGATTTAGAATAATACATTTTAAAATTTGAAATTATGAAAAAAAACAACAAAAAAAAAAGAAGGAAGGAAAGTAGTAAAGTCAGACTGGGCCGACTATATGATACTCTTCACCAATTTGAATATATTCTACATGTGTATCCTAACAGACGTCGAGTTTTCGAAATTGAACGAAATTGACTTTCGACATGAAATCGAACGGACTTCTAAATCTAACCCAATTTTCTCGAAACTGTACACACGAGCTATGGAAGGGACATATATCAATAGTATAAGTTGCACAAGTTTTGTTCAAACCAGACATTCCATTCTCCTCATATTGGTTTTATAAATATAGACCAGTAAGGAAAGTTCAAAGGTCTACTATATAATATCCTTCATAGATAGGATAAAATGAAAATATATACTACATACACATAGCAAAATGCAGTATTTGTCTCTCTTCACATCTCACTACCTGCTCTTATACAATAAATATGCCCTCGTTACCATTGGTATCAATGCCAACAATGAACGACCTTTAGCACTGGTCTTGAGAGCGAAAATAAAATACGAGACTGCATCTTTTCTACTTTGACAAATTTGTGTGAGTGTGTGTGTTTGATTGCTATGTCATATTAGACAATGTCTGTAGAAATGTGTCAACAATGGCATTTGACAATAACAATAACAGCAACAATAGTACGTGTATACGGTTCGGGTAATTTGTTTCTGCTTATATATATTCTTCTATAAAAAAATCCCTTGCAAGCTATTTCTTTAAGCAACTATGCTTGTAAACAACATTGCAATGCATTATGCACTCGTAAATGAAGTTACCGAGAAAGGTCAACCGGTAGTTGTGCTGTGTTGGATTAAATTAAAAAGACCCTGAGAGGGATAGAGGTTGGCATGCTTTGTAAACAAGTCAAATAATATGAATTTGATATACATATATATTTATCTTGAGGAATTCTTTTGTTGGTGTAAAAAGGACAGCGTAATTTGCAAGGGTGTATTCAGAGCTGAGAAGAATATTTTATTCGAAAACGGAATTCTTATTATAGAGCAGTGAACGGTTAATGTGGAAAATGCAATAATTTCTTCTATTAAAATATGACTTTGGTGCACTATTAACCTAAAATCGGACGAAACTATATATGAGAGCTATATATAAATCTGAACCGATGTTCGCCTTTTTAATACCCTTTACCACACTGTGGTACAGTGTATTATGTCTTTGTGCATATGTTTGTAATAGGCAAAAGGAAACGAGATAGACACACGGTTCCTTTTTTTAATATTCATAGAATTACTTTTTAAGTCGATTTATGCATGTCCGTACGTCGGTCCATCAGTCTGTCTGGCCATGTTAAATTGTAAACAAATTTGGCATAGGTCACTTATTTGGCCCAAGGACGAACCCTATTGAAATTGGAAAAAAATCGGTCCAGATTTAGATATAGCTCCCATATATATTTTTGTCCGATTTTAGGTAAATGGTGTACCAATATCCCTACATATCTTTCGATTTGCACGAAATTTGGCATAGCGTAATGAATTATGTCTAGAATGATGTGTGTTATGTTTCCTGGAAATCTGTCAACATTTAGATATAGATCCCCAATATATATTTTCATCCGATTTAAGGTAAATGGTGCGCCAAAGTCCCTAAATATCTTTCGATCTGCACGAAATTTGGCACAACGTAATTAATTAGGTCTAGAATGATGTGTGCTAAGTTTTCTGAAAATCGGTTCTGATTAAGATATAGCTTCCATATATATTTTCGTCCGATGTTATGTAAATGGTGCACCAAAGTCTCTATATATCCTTCGATTTGCACGAAATTTGACATAGCGTATTGAATTGATACTAGAATGATGTGTGCAAAGTTTCGTGACAATCGGTTCAGATTTAGATATAGCTCCCATATATATTTTCATCCGATTTAAGGTAATTGGTGCATCAAAGACCCTATATACCTTTCGATTTGCACGAATTATGGTATAGGGTACTGAATTAAGTCTAGAATTATGTTGCTAAGCTTCGTGAAAAGATCCATAGCTAGGCCGATTGACACAACGTACTGATGTAATATAAATAAGTCTCTGGCAAGTTTCCCTGAAATCGGTTCAGATATATTCTACATATGTTAGGATACATATGTAGAATATACCCAAAGTGGTGAAGGGTATAATATAGTCGGCCCAGTCCGACTTTACTACTTTCCTTACTGGCTTTAAATTGCGGTTGTCCTAAGGACAAATAAATTATATGAGGCAAGTTTTATCCAATTTGAATTATAAATGTACTGCACTTTGTTTACAATTAAACATGACCGGACATGCAAAAACCAAATCAGAAAGTGATTATATACATATTTTTAAAAGGAAAGATATGTCTATCTTGTTTCCTTTTGCCTGTAACAAACACAGTGTGGTGAAGGGTATTAATGTTACCTTTGAAATTCAGCTATATGGGTCCCTAATTAGGATAACCCTTCATATTATAAAAAGCTAAACATACGCTAATTCCTATACAATGTTGTCAATATTGATCCCGCCTTAGTTATGCCTCATATAACTTTGCCCACTAAATTGCCGTATTTTAAAGATTTTATACACCCTACCATGCGTTCATAATATAGGTCCAAATTTTGGGCTTTTGAGTTTTGAGGAAAACGCCCATTAAAATTGCTGAAATTTTTATTTGGTCTACATTATGGTTTGCTATAATCGATTGGTAGAATTTCGTTATAGACTGGCTCATGGTATAAAAATAACCAGTATATCATATTCTAACCAGACGCATGGTTTTCATTTGCAATGGTAATTAAATATTTAAATACTCATTTATTTTAGTCATAGTCCCCAGCTTTGTAGCTATTTGCACACATCATGTGGATATTTTTCTACAAAAGTCATCATGTGAAATTCCAATACATTCGACCATGACGTCTAACGTTCTATATTGTATGGGAATTGTGGTACCTGGAGTATGTGGGCAGATACATTCCAGAAGAAAAAAAGCGAAAACACTTAACAATCCTATGTTGCCATAAAAATGCTTTAACAAGCTGTTATATTGCTGACATTCTACACAGTTTCGGTGTAAAATTAAATTGGTTCCTTTGTCTGGGTTTCGGTATGGGTATAAACAGTATGTGCGCAAAAAATTGTAATTTAAATACCAAAACAAGCCTACATGGTATATATGTGTGTGTGTTTGTTTGCCAGACGGGCGTGTTTCTCCTGCCAGGATTTCTGGCCAACTGAAGAATAGAATTTCTCAAACCATGGAAAATTCCGTGACTTACATTCGGAGTAAATTTCATGAGTAGTTGTTTTTCAAATACACATATCAGCTGATTTGTTTTCAATTCCGTGAGAATCTTCTCTTGTAGTAGCTACTCTCATAACGCATGCGTATTGATGTTCTCTACATAAAGCGGGTTTTGAAGGCATATTCAATTGTATTGTGTTTGTAATAACAAACGAAATGGTCAAAACAATAATGTTTGCCCTTGCTTCCATAAATGTAGAAAAGGATTAAAACTATGACTTTTTTTGTATATGAAGGTGTATTAGTGTGTGCCAAATATGGTGTTATATTATTTTGAAAGAAACATTTGTAACCATTAGTGTCTATTAAATAAAACGTTTTCTGAATTTAGAATTTTAATATCCAAAATTTATTTTAACACAAATAAAAACTAAGTTAAGTTCCGCCCGGCCGAAATTTGTATATCCTTCAACATGATGATGACAATCAAAATATCTAACATTAATGGAAGTTCCTAGGAGAAAACTCATGTTATGATATGACCTTGAACATACCGAAAACCAATAAGGAAATAAGTAAAGTCGGACGGGGTCGACTATATGATACCCTTCACCACTTTGGGTATATTCAACAGATGGGATCCCAACAGACGTCGCATTTTTGAAGGACCATTAACATTAAATTAAACATTTCATTCCTCAACCTATACTAAATTTTGGTCAGTTATAGCTTTGCTTCTCACAATGGGATAAAATTATGTAAATAAATTTAAAGCAAAATATCGAAATCTAAACCGATTTCATCGAAACTTGTCACATGTTAGGTTACACTTATTTCAGTATGTTGTGTTCATTCAGCCACATTTTGAACTTTTCATTTACTTATAAATCCAAATTTAGTGCAAATAGAAGGATATATAGAGACTTTGGTGCACCATTTACATAAAATCGGAAGAAAATATATATGGGAGCTATATCTAAATCTGAACCGATTTTCAGGAAATTTTACACATATCGTTCTAGGCTTAATTCAGAATGCTATGCCAAATGTTGTGCAAATTGAAGGATATATTGGGAATTTGGTCCACTATTTACCTAAAATCGGACGAAAATATATATGGGAGCTATATATAAAGCTGAACCGATTTTTTCCAATTTCAATGGGGTTCGTCCTTGGGCCAAACAAATGAGCTGTGACAAATATCTTCCAAATTGGATCATAAATGCGACCTGTACTTTGTTAACAAAAAATACATGGACGGACGGACATGCATAAATCGACTTAAAAAGTGATTCTGTGCATATTCTCAAAATGAACCATGGGTCTATCTCGTTTCCTTTTGCCTGTTACAAACATATGCACAAACCAGTGAGCGGAGCAGTATAGTCGGACGGGGCCGACCATATGATACCCTACACAACTACCACGGAACTCAAATTTTCTGCGGATGTTTATTCCAAGCTTGGGCAATATTTCGTGATATTTGCACCCTCTTACCCGATTAGAGGTAAACAGCACCTCTTCCACACACTGACATATATTCCGAATATTACGAGTATTCAGTACAGCTATATTCCAGATTCCCTTCACCGTGGGTTGTGTTGTGATGTTCGGCTTTCATTTGTGGTCTATAGATCGATTCGAAAATAACACAAAAAATTAAGTTTGCGGTCCACTTCATTCCAAAGTTATTATCTGATTATCACCGAAAATTATAGGCGTTGTCCTTGACCATACCTGGAACCTCATGGAACATTTCACAGCTATCAGCGCTATAGTTCCGATAATGTGTTACTAAATAATATACGAATACAGAGATACCTGTAAATATTTACGTGTAACTCCCACATCCGAGCACATATAACAATATAGTTGGTCTAAATTTAAAGGTCAACCACTCCTCTTGGATATAATATCTACTTCTCGGCTCTATGTCCTTCAGTGGTAAATATATATGCTATAGAATACAAATTTTGTAATTTTTCACATGAAAGTCAGGGTCCATTTGACCCGCTAAATACTGACCGAACTTTATCAAAAAAGGCATGCTTATTCTTTGGCCCGATCCCCTTCTCCATGCAAAAATTCGCGGTGTTTGGGCCATAATTGCGGCCTCTGGAGCGACCAGAAAAACCGATAAAAATAAAGTTTTTGGTCCATTTCATCCCCTAAATATTAACAGATCTTTTCCAAAAACAATAGGGGTCTTCATTGGCCAGAACCCATCCTACATGCAAAATTTCGTGAGGATTGGTCCATAACTGTGGCCTGTATCGTGTTTACAAATTATAATGGACAGACGGACGGACACACATGTCTAGATCGACTCAGCTAGTCGAGATATGACGATCGGTATACTTAAAATTGGGTCTAGGACCAATATTTCGCGGCGTTGCAAACTTTTGGGGCTGCACAAAGCTATAATACCCTGACAACATAGTTGTGTAAGGTATAAAAACATAATACCTGTACCACAGATAAAAATTATTGCCAATTCGTTTGGAAAACGTATCGAAAATACACAAAATACGGAATATTGCGGGTACCGTTATATAGGGGTTACCCTGAAACTTGGTCAAAATTTTTAATTATTGGTACGGAGATATGCTGTACAACGAGAACCCAAAGTACAAAATTTCGAATACTGTTTATATGGGGACACCAAAACGTGATCTCTATCGTGATTTCAACAGACGGACATGCAAAAATGAATATATTTTATTGTGATCAAAAATATATACTTTGTGGGGTCTGCGGTGAATAGTTCGAAGGGTTGCAAACGGAATGACACAACCTTATGGTGGAGGGTATAATAACGACCATTGAGACGTATGCTTTACGAATAAATCTGTCCACACATCACACATACGCACGCTGGTCATTATGTTTTTATACCCCGCACCCAACTGTGGTACAGGTTATTATGCACTCGTGCATATGTTTGTAAAATGAAATGAGATTGACCCACAGTTACTTTTGAGAATATGTAAAAAAATCGCAATGCGAGGCGATTTATGCATGTCCGTCCGTCAGTCTGTCTGTCCATGTTAAATTCCAAACGAAGTACTGTCGCATTTATAATTCTAATTGGATGAATTTGGAAACAGCTCATTTATTTGGCCCAAGGTCATATGGTCTAAATCCAATATTTCGATGAGTCACATTTTTGCCGTATCAAGGTGTAGGGTATATACACCTTGATATTATCCATAAGGATGGGGGTATAAATTTCTTTATATTTAAGCTTTGTCAAAAGTTAAAGCTCTCTATCGCGATGAATGGCACACACACATGGATCGGCATAATATTTAATTGTGATCAAGAAGATGTATCGATTTATTCGTGTCCGCCCGCCTGTTGTAATAACACAAATTTTGAACAGATTCGGGCTTGTGCTAGAAGGTAAAGGTCGAAATTAGGCAACAAATCTTCTAAACTTTGGACACGTCCTACCAAAAACTATAAATATCCCATAACGTTTTGTTTAGTTATTTTAGCGACATGCGTCATCAAAAGAAGCTGCAATTCGGTATTTCTATTCCACACTGTGTTAAAATATCCGTGGAAATCTTTGTAGGTAAAGTACCCTTTATAAAGGTCCCGCCCATTTTCTTTTACATCGGACATTTTACTTACACTTCCGAAATCACTTGGCTGTAATGTTGTTCCGAGTGACGTTGGAAACTTCATTTTCAATAACTATTCGCCACTGCCGTAACAACATTACACCTCTCTTCCTGCTGTTTCTCTACACCATTTAAATACACACTTCTTCAAATAATTTAGTCATCATAATTGAAACCTAACCAAAGGCCAAAGGTAAAATCTCATTTCCTTCTAGGACTTAGTCGAGTTCAAATGTTAACTAACCTCTATTTACCCATTACCTTAAGTCACAAAATTAATTTTGAAATTAAACTTTTTCTCTTCGCCTTCAGATGGTCGTTATTGTTGTTATTGCTGCTTTAGCGAAGTGTTGTGAATTTTCATGCCTATTTTCAATCATTAAAACTTTTGCTACAACAGCTTAATTTTTATTACAAATAAAATATGTTCAAAAACACAACAACTTCAAGTACTTTTCTATTAAATTGTGTAATAAAAAAACAAAACAATTTTCTGTAGTAGCAGGCCATTCTGTTGTTGCTGCTTTTATTCCTTGTCCTTTTCATAGCTGAGTTGTTGCCAAATTAGTAGCTAAACCTAAATATACCATTTTTGTTCCTTTGAGGTATGTACTGAACTACTATTGTAAAACTCATAAAACGGAAGCATAAAACTTTCCTCTATGAAATCTACCACCACTGACTCTAAACTCTAAATTGGTCAGAAATTACGATTTGAAAACAAAACACACAATACAAGTCAAATAAAATAAACAGGAAGATTGCCATGGAAGTGTACACGGATACGTGTGTGGTTATTTTTGGTGTGCGAGTGTGTTTCTCGTATCTGCTTTGTTTCCTTCATTTGGGAAAAATGTAAGAACATGTGCTACCCAGTGGTGAAAAGTCAAACTCTCAATATTTGTCCGATTGAGACAAAATTTAGCTCAGCGTATAGAATTAGGTCCAATTTAATGTATGTGAAGTTTTATTGAATTCAGTTCAGATTTAGATAGTGCTCCCATATAGAGTTTCGTCCGATTTTATGTAAATGGTGCACCATAGATACTGTTCGGTTTGCACGATATACTTACACCCATCGCAACACTGGGGTGCAGGGTATTATGCCTTTACGCATATGTTAGTAACAGGCAGAAATAATCGAGATAGACCCATGGTTCCTTTGAATAATATGCATAGAATCACTTTCTGAGTCCATTTATGCATGCCCGTCTGTCCGTCCGTCCATGTATTTTTGTTAACAAGTACAGGTCGCATTTATGATCCGAATTGGATGAAATTTGGCACAGCTCATTTGTTTGGCCCAAGACGAACCCTATTGAAATTCGGAAAAATCGGTTCAGACTTAGATATAGCTGCCATATATATTTTCGTCCGATTTAAGGTAAATGGTGTACCAATGTCCATATATATCTTTCGATTTGCACAAAATTTGGCATAACGTACTGAATTAAGTCTAGAATGATGTGTGCAAAGTCCCTATATATCTTTCGAATTGCACGAAATTTGACACAGCGTAATGAATAATGTCTACAATAATGTGTGTTAAGTTTCGTCACAATCGGTTCCGATTTAGATATAGCTCCCATATATAGCTTCGTCCGATTTAAGGTAAATTGTGTACCAAAGTCCCTATATATCTTTCGATATGCACGAAATTGGGCACAGCGTACTAAATTAAGTCTAGAATGATGTGTGCAAAGTTTCGTGAAAATCGGTTCAGATTTAGATATAGCTCCCATATACATCTTCGTCCGATTTAAGGTAAATTGTGTACCAAAGTCCCTACATATCTTTCGATTTGCACGAAATGGGACACAGCGTATCAAATTAAGTCTGGAATAATGTGTGCAAAGTTTCGTGAAAATCGGTTCAGATGTAGATATAGCTCCCATATATAATTTCGCCCGATTTTAGGTAAATTGTCCACTAAAGTCCCTGGAAATCATTTAACTTGCACGAAATTTGGCACTGAGTAATGAATAAAATCGAGAATGATGTCTACCTAGTTTCGTGAAAATCGGTTCAGATTTATATATAGCTCTCATATATATTTTTTCATCCGCTTTTTATTGTAATTTGTGCACCAAAGACCCTATATATCTTTCTATTTGTGCGAATTTTGGTATAGGGTACTGAATTAAGTCTAAAATGATGTTGCTAAGCTTCGTGAAAAGATCCATAGCTAAGCCGATTGACACAATGTACTGATGTAATATAAATTTGTCTCTGGCAAGTTTCCCTGAAATAGTATAGTCGGCCCAGTCCGACTTTACTACTTTCCATACTAGTTTCTAATTAATACCCTGCAGTACGTATTATTGCTGTAGTATTTTGCCCCTGCTCTTTATTGGTTATGAAAAAAATAATAAGGTCCTTATTTTCAAAAAAATTCCCACTGGGAATGATTTGCTGTGCACTGTATTTAAACCACATCGCTGGTACATGTGTGTTTTCCCTTTCCAGTTGTTTCTTAATTTTCCTCAAGATAGAAAAGGATGTAATCAGTAGCTTCGACGCTATATCTATTTGCGCTGAATACGTTGCATCAGCATCATTACCCTTTTATGTAGGGTACATAGTATTCTGCATTGCCTTAAGTTCTAATGTGCTATTCCTTTGTCTCCTTTTCCTCTTCGCATTTTAATTCCATACAATAAAATTTAACTTTACTGCTACATTAGGTAGCAGTGGTCAAGAAGTTGTTCTTTACATTAATTTTTTAAGACGGTAATATTTATGTTCTTCATTCTGGTGTGTGTACTTTAAAACGTTAGATATTATATGCAACTTAGACCACAATGTACCTTAATACTTTGAATGGTATGGAAAGAAGAAAAACCTGTGGGAACTTGCTTAAAGTTTTGTAATTGTAAAATATTCTACGTCGTAGCTAGCCAAGTGACAAAAGCGTTAAGTACGGCCGCCATACCAACAGGGAAAAATAGGGAACATGCCAACAAGTAAACCTTTAACGTCAATTCAACAAATCGATTGTTGTAAACCATAATGTACACTGAATACAAATTTCAGAAAATGTTAATGGAGATTTGTTCCCCTATAATACCAAAATCCAAAACGTGGACCGATATTGTTAACGCATGGTAGGGTGAAGCATGTTCATAAAATCCTCAAAATACGGCTAAGTTATATGAGGCTATACCTAAGCGAGGCCAATATTGATATTTAATTAGCGAAAATTTGGTGTTTTCATTGCATAATGGTCTATGCCTAATTAAGTACCGATATAGCTCAATGTCGAACCTAATATTTTAGTTCTGTAGCTCAATACCTTCATTCACACTAAATATTAAAAATACCGCAAATCGGGTAGTATCAAATATCAAATAAATCGGGCCGATATGTTTTATTGTCAGATTCAAGTTTCTTATCTCGATATTCTCCGAAGGTAAAACGATTACAACAGATGCCTAAATCTAATGTGAGCAAATAATTTCCCCCATATTACGGTGGGGACAACCCCAACACACGGAACAAATCAGTTAACTATGTTAATGTAAAACAAGTGAAAAAGCGTTAAGTTCGGCCTGCCGAACTTTGGATACCCTCCACCATAGATGTACTGACAGGTACTAGAAATTAAAATATAGGGAACATACCAAAAAGTGGACCTATACCAACATTTCTAAAAACGGATTATGTATCTTTGGACCAAATCCGTTTCAGAAAATTTAGATTTCATCCAAACTTTGTCCATGTTATTATTTCTCCAAACTTAGTTCAAATTCGAAGATGGGGAAAATCGGTGGACTCCTTCTGGAACCTCTACAAAGGGACTAGGTCTAAATGCGGCTATAGTTCTTTATCGAACCATACGTTCTAATTTTTTATTTCGATATCCTCCGCAGGTGAAATGATTACAACAGAGTCTTCGAACCTAACTCAAAACGCGGTACAAATCAGATAACTATTTTAATATAAAAAGCGGGTTATATGGGGACTACCCCAAAAAGGGGGCGAATATTAAAATTTTTTGGTAGGGAGATTTGTTACCATATACGACTACAAAATACCAAATTGCAGCGAATTCGATTGAAAAACGTACTCAAGAACCCAAAAATACCGTAAATTGGGGGTACCCCTATATAGGGGCTATCCGAAAAACTGGACCTATACTCATAATTTTTTGTGGAGAGATTTGCTACGCAATAAGAACTCAAAGTACCAAATTTCAGCGAATTCGGTTGAAAAACTCGTCCAAGAACCCCAAAATACCGAAAATTGGGGGTACCCTAATATGAGGGCTACCAGAAAAAATGGACCTATATTTATAATTTTTTGTGGAGAGATTTGATACCCAATAAGAACTCAAATTACTAAATTTCAGCCAATTCGGTGAAAAAAACTGAAAATTGGGAGGTGCCGTTATATGGGGGCTACCAGAAAAAGTAGAACTATATTTATAATTTTTAGTTGAGCAATTTGGTACCCAAAAAGAACCCATTTTACCAAATTTCAGCGAATTTGGTTGAAAAACGCGCTCAAGCCCATCTTCGAACTTGACCTGCCTGCAGACAAAATTTTGGCGTTCTATCTCAATTTGTTTAGACGCTAGAGTGATTACAACAGACAGACGGACAGGCGGACAGACTGACATGCTTATATCGTCATAGAATTTTACGCTGATCAAGAATATATATACTTTATAGGGTCAGAAATAATTATTTCGATGCGTTACAAATAGGATTCGTCTTCTTGCCAAATAACTGACCTAATACCGAACATTTAAGGGTTACCGGTATAAGGGGGCTACTCAAAATATTGGACCAATATTGATAACTTGATTGGCGTACAAATTGGCGTACAAAATTGGGGCTAGAATATCGTGTGGTAAATTTGTTGAAA
Source organism: Musca vetustissima (assembly GCF_032173495.1). NCBI lineage: Eukaryota > Metazoa > Arthropoda > Insecta > Diptera > Muscidae > Musca > Musca vetustissima. The sequence goes on along the minus strand of NW_026877901.1, from coordinate 4,028 downwards.
TAGGTTCAGATTTAAATACAGCTCCAGTGAAAATCGTGCACCAAACTCCAAAGGGTTTTCCGCTTGAGATGTAATATGAAATAGCTTCGTTAATATCAGTTCATATTTAAATATAGCTAAAATTACGTGTGTTAGGTTTCGTTGAAATCCGTTCAATCAGTTCGATCAGTTTTCCGTCCCATTTGTTATCAGACCCCACCCCAAATATCAGACTCCATACACCCCAAATGCTATGTTTTTAAAAACACACCACATAGTCTAAATCGCTCAACGATTTCCATTCAAACTATTAGGATTTCATTAGAATCAAATGTCACGATTTTTACTGAATGCATTTCGCTTTGAATTGAACATCGTGGAATTTTTTTTGCTCAATGCGCGAAAAAAAACGTAAAAGAGAGAACAACAAGACAAAATAACCGCAACATGAGTTATGGATATTGCTGGCACAATAAACTAAAACATCCTCCTCCTATGATAAAGTACGAGTATTTGTCATGCAAACCAAATATTCGAACCAAAATTCACAACAATAGCAACGATGATGGCACATTGAAGTCGAATCACGTAACTATCAAAATATGCTGGTGCAATTTTTGCTTACCCTACACCGTAGTGTGGTACAGGGTATTATGTCATTGGGCATTTGTTTTAAAATTCAAAAAAAAAAAAAAAAAACAAGTGAGCGGAGCAGTATAGTCGGACGAGGCCGACCATATGATACCCTACACAACTTCCACGAAATACTAACTTTCTGTGGATTTATATTCTGAGCTTGGGCAATATTTCGCGATATTTGAACTATCTGGACCAACTAGAGGCCGACAATTAGTACTAACGTTCAGTACAGCCCTTCTAATTACTTGTTGTGATCTTCTAATTCCCATTGGAGCCTATAGATCGACTCGAAAAAAACACAAAAAATTAAGTTTTCGGTCCACTTCATCACAATATAATTATCTGATCGTCACCGAAAATTATAGGCGTTATCCTTGACCATAACTGGAACTTCATGGAACATTTTAAAGCGATCAGCGCTATAAATAACATCTGAATACATAAATGTACATGTTTAAGTGTAAATCCCACATCTGAGTACATACGACCATATAATTGGTATCAGTTTAAAGGCCAACCACTGCCCTTGGATATACCAAGGTCTACGTCCTTCAGGTGTGAATCTATACGCTATAGAATACAAATTTTGTAATTTTTCACACAAAAGTCAGGCTCCATTTGACCCGCTAAATATTGACAGATCCTTATCAAAACAGGCATGCTTTTTCTTTGGCCCGATCCCCTTCTCTATGTTTGCGATGTTTGGGTCATAATTGCGGGCTCTAGAGCGATCAGAAAAAGCGATACAAATTAAGTATTTGGTCCATTTCATCCCCTAAATATTAACCGATCTTTACCAAAAACAATAGGGGTCTTCATAACTGTGGCCTGTATCGTGTTTACAAAATATAATGGACAGACGGACGGACACACATGTCTAGATCGACTGAGCTAGTCGAGGTGGGTCTAGGACCAATATTTCGCGGCGTTACAAACTCTTGGGGCTGCACAAAGCTATAATACCCTGACAACATAGTTTTGTAGGGTATAAAAATGACAACATAGTTGTGTAGGGTATAAAAATGAATGAATGAATAAATAAATAAACGAAATAACCCCATATTTGAGGGTAAAAATGAATTCCATGTTTAGATTACATCGGTGCAAATGTATGTATAGCTTCCATAAATAACTTCTTTCGTTCCATAAATCATTTATAATGTACTAGCAGACCCGGCAAACGTTGTTTTGCCTTATTAGAATTGCATCAATATGGGGTTGGTCAAAATTAACGAATTCATGGAAAATATGTTTCAGACCCTATTTACCAAAATTGTACGTCAAATTTCCACAATCAAAAAATATTATGCATATTTTTTTCCTCATGACGGTTAACCTTCATTTACTGATACTCGCGAAAACATGTTATGTATGACTCGGTGTCGGAATACTTAGCGTCGGCACACGCCGATTAAGCACCCAATCTCTAATCGGGCAAAACACAAAGAAGCTATATATCGCGCCATTCGTCGGACGAACTTAAAATTAAACACAAAAACACTACTCACGCCCAATAGGACATATACGTAAAGTTTGGTGCATTAGTTCTTGAATTATAGTTAAAAACCACAAAAATACTAAATATTGCGCCATCTGTCGGATGAATTTCAAACTACACAGAAACACTCCTCACGTCTCATAGAGCATGTACATACAAATTGGTCCAAATCGGTGCAGTAGTTTTTGAGTTTATCGATCACGAACATACACGTAATTTTTATATATAGAGATTTAAATTAATTTTACTTCAATTTGATAAGTTATTCTTTTTTCGTTTGACTCCCACGCGTATTTTACGAAAACAGATTATGTATGACTCGGTGTCGGAATACTTAGCGTCGGCACACGCCGATTAAGCTCCCAATCTCTTATCGGGCAAAACACAAAGAAGCTATATATCGCGCCATCTGTCGGACGAACTTAAAATTAAACACAAAAACACTACTTACGCCCCATAGGACATATGCGCAAAGTTTGGTCAAAATCGGTGCATTAGTTCTTCAATTATAGTGAAAAACCACAAAAAACTAAATATTGCGCCATCTGTCGGATAAATTTTAAACTACACAGAAACACTCCTCACGTCCCATAGAGCATGTACATACAATTTGGTCCAAATCGGTGCAGTAGTTTTTGAGTTTATCGATCACGAACATACACGTAATTTTTATATGGGATTACAGGTGGATCATTTGAAAAGCTCCTTATATACCCAATGGGGTGTAGGTGTGCAAATAATGACTCATATAGTCGGCCCCGTCCGACTTTGGTCCGTTCCTTATGTCGAAAATAAAAAAATGAAGCAGCATACTCCAGTCAAAGCCATTAAGCAGTGACTTTGGTCGATGACATTTGCAGTCAATCGTAAATGACAAAGAATGCCATTGTAAATTTTTACATGGAATAAGCAGAGCCTCATATATACAGAAGTCGACAAATGTGGTTACTAGGAAAAGCAATAAAAATATTGACAATGTGCATGAGGTCATATTTTTTTAATTAAACTTCTGGCAAAGCAGTAGTAGTTTGAATAAAAAACCACATGAAAACCGCTTTTCAAATTGTTTCCACAAAAAAGGCAAAATTAAATCCCGGAGTACGATTTAATATTTGCAAATATTGTGAAGACCAACCTACAAATTTTCCTCTCAGTAACTCCAGCTAGTACACCCAAAGGCATTAGCGATTTTTGTTTAAATAATTAACCCAATTGTCCTGGTTCCCGATGAATGGCATTCGTAATGCAACAACAAAGAAAATTGATATTTCCTAAAATGTCATGCCTTCCCACAATTGGTCCGACAAAATGGACTTTATTCCGACAAATGCTCTTAATGGTATCGGTTGTTATGTAAACATGTATCAGGATTCCAAGTATCGGTGCACAATTGTAATGTGTACGTTTGGTCCCATGTGTGAGCAGATATTTGTATAGAATCTGCGAAAACATATGTAACACTTTGGCATATATAACCGTACTACTACTGCAACAACATGAAAAGTGATACTTTTACATACTATAACAACACGACAAGGACACTTGATGGCGCAATGTTATGGTTAGCAGTAAGTCAACAAGATACAATATGTTAAATGGCCTGCATATGATATTTTACTACTGCAATGTGGTAGCGGTGTGGTACAAAATGATGCAATATCTCCAGGGACATGGTATATCTGTTAAGGATATTCTGTTTACATTACAAAGAGATTCCTTGAAAAAATAGTTTTTTATAACCTTCACCACACTGTTGTACAGGGTATTATGTCTTTGTGCAAATGTTTGTAACAGGCAAAATGAAACGAGTTATACGCATGGAGAATACGCATAGCATCACTTTCTGAGTCGATTTATGGATGTTCGTCCGTTTATGATCCGAATTGGATGATATTTGGCACAACTCATTTAT
>NW_026877900.1:0-23600 GCF_032173495.1 Musca vetustissima | reverse complement strand
AGTGGATGGAAATTAGTATTTTGATTGTTTAGGTCATCTGCCTACCAAAAATATTATAATAACATACTATATATTATTATAACTGTACCTCCCAAATGGGAATTTCGGGAACGTTTTTTAACCCGGTTAATTGTAAGTTTACAATGTATTTAGATAATCCACCACTTTTCGGTATTTTGGGGCCTTTGGTCGAGAACACTAGGAGAAAAAACAATTGTTTAAAATTTGTGCGAAATTTAATTTTATAGAAACGATTTATAGCAAAATTGATACAAGCTATTCGGTACGTCGCACTGGTAAAAATTTAATCTCAATCATGGATTTCAACAAAACCTAATAACGTCATTCAAGTTACAATTTGATACGTTGTGCAAAAATCGGACAAACATTAGGAGTTCGGTGCACCATTTATGTAAAATCGGACAAAAATATATATGGGAGCTATATTTAAATATAAACGGATCTTCACGAAACTTAGCACAAATCATTATAGGCTCAATTCAGTACTTTATGTCAAATTTCGTGCAAATCAAAGATAATATAGGGACTTTGGTGCATCATTTACATTAAATCGAACGATAATATATATGGGAGCTATATGTAAATCTGAATCGTTTTTCACGAAACTTAACACACACCATTCTACTCTTAATTCAGTACGCTGCGCTAATTTTCGTGCAAATCGAAAGATAAATAGGGTCTTTGGTGCACCATTTATATTAAATCGAACGAAAATATATATATGGGAGCTATATCTAAGTCTGAACCGATTTTCACGAAACTTAGCACACATCATTCTAGGCTCAATTCAGTACGCTGTGCCAAATTTTGTGCAAATCGAAAGATATTTAAGGACTTTGGAGCACCATTTACCTTAAATCGGACGCAAGTATATATGGGAGCTTTATCTAAATCTTAACCGATTTTCACGAAATTTAGCACACATCGTTCCAGGCTTAATTCAGTACGATGTGCCAAATTTCGTGCAAATCGAAAGATATTTAGGGGCTTTGGTGCACAATTTACCTTAAATCGGACGAAAATGTATATGTGGGAGCTATATCTAAATCTGAACCGATTTTCTCGAAACTTAGCACACATCATTCTAGGCTTATTTCAATACGCTGTGCCAAATTTCGTCCAATTCGAAGGTTATTTAGGGACTTTGGGGCACCATTTACCTGAAATCGTACGAACATATATATGGGAGCCATATCTAAATCTGAACCGATTTTTCCCAACCCAATAGGGTTCGTCCTTGGGCCAAATAAGTTACCTACGCCAAATTTCATTAAATTCGGATCATAAATGCAACATGTACCTTGTATACAATTTACGGACGGACGGACATGCATAAATCGACTTAGAAGGTGATTCTATGCATATTCTCAAAAGGAACATGTGTCTATCTCGTTTCCTTTTGCCTGTTACAAACATATGCACAAAGGCATAATACCCTGTATCACAGTGTGGTGAAGGGTATAAATATTTAAATAAATCCACACCTGTTATAGAGGCTCCAAAAATATTTTTTATAAGTCCACACCTGTATTGGTACCTTAAAAAAATTCTAATAAGTCCAAGCCTGTATTCGCACATCCAAACAATATTTTTAATAAGCCCACGCTTCTATTGGAAAATCCAAAAATTTTAATAAATCCACTACTCTTATAGCCTGCAAAGTCGGTGACTTTTCGATTTCACCTAAAAAGTTTAAAATTTACCCATATTGTATATGATGCCATGATTTAAACGAATATATTAATACTAGCCCATTTTTTGCATAGACCCATAAAAATATGCTCAAATTGCGATATATTGAAAGTTTTAGATGTATATCCCTCACCTAAGTTCACATAGTTTGTATTCATAGGGGGTGACCACAATTTTTCCAGATAATGTTCCATATAGGTGCGGGCTTTGGCTCCGAATTTGTCTTGTGCAGTCCATTCGCAGGACTGTCAATTGGACTTTGAAATTAAATTCAATACCTCTGACATATTGCAGCAAAAATCCATAATTTCAATATCTACAAACACAAGTTCGAATAATCACCTCGGCCTTGGTTTGGCCACGTTCAGTTGATATCTTAAGAGTGTGGATTTTCCTGCGGCGAAATTTAATACTAAGGTTGTTTTTGCTTCAATTGTATTGCTCTCCAGACCGAACTCTACATACCCTCGAAACTACCCTCTTAGAACCCAAAATACCAAAGTGTAAAAATCCACATAATACCGGATATTGGTGAGTGTAGTTAAATGTAGGTTATACCTAAACATGGATCTCTTGTAGCAATTTCTGAAACTGACATACATATATCTTCACAGAAAATTAACATTTTAGGTCCATGTTTTGCATTGCGCCCATATAAAAATCCAAACCATTTTTCAGTCTTTTAATTCAGATTTTATCCGCATTTTCCAACCGAAAAGTCTGTGATTTCGCATTCCACATTCGTAGTAAAGAAATACTCCTCCCCTCAAAATTGTTAATATAGGTCAACGTTTGTAAATATATTCAGAGTTCCCGCCTTATTTTTAACCCTAATGTTTGCAATTTTGTTTTTCATTTCCCAACTAAAAAATCTACTAGCAGACAATTTACAATGACATTCTCTGCATATTAAGTTCGGTCGGGAAGAATAATCAACGTTTTTATTTGTTTTCTTATGTTGGGTTTTGCACACATGAAAGTTAGCTATACTTTTTATGTGAACTGGATATATGTGCCGAAAATGTAAAGGAAGCGATTACATCGAAATTAAAAACATATAATGAATCGTTTATTTTGCTCAAGTATGCCGCTTAAGATCAATAATTAAATCGATATTATTTTTGGCTTCTGTTTAAAATACTACGAAGCAATTAGCAGGTGAATTCTGCGTACGCAACCAAACAAGTTCCTACAAAAAATGGTGAAGAATGCGGTCGATGATTATGACATGATAATGCATAAAACCAATAAAACCCCCTGCAGGGCGATGATTGTGCACAGAGTACATTTATGGAGATCAATGGGTAACCTTACAAAGTACATGCGAACATACTTTATGTGTTGTTAAATTTTTGGTACAAAAAACATGGTATTACCGCATTTGTTTGGAAGAAGAGGAAGAAAAAGAAATAAGGCGAACACGAACTCCGTCACAAAAAACTGAAAACAAAACCAGGTAACACTAACGTCGATGAAAGTATGCAAACTTAATAAGACATTCACCGCAAGTAGGAGTGCTGACAAAAGGCCATCCAACCATCCATGCAACAGCGGCAGATAAAGCAAATAACCTTCAATATTTTTTGAAAACATTTAAAAGTTGCTTGGCTTTGGGTAATTACGTCAGAATTGGAGTCAGGTTTTGCATAAATAAATTCATATATGTTTTTAAAAGGAGGAGTTTTAATTACCAAAACGGATATACGATGGGAATATTATGTATGTACATATTTGGTTGTGGTGTTTGTCTTGTTGTTGTTCGGTAATGGAAACATATCTCATTTCTGTAGCTACATCTGTATGTTATGTAGTTAAATAGTAATTCGTGATTAACATTCAAAATCCGTAAAATGCTTGGTTTTTTGGTAATTTAAAACTTCGCATGTCAGATTAGGGTCATTGTTTGAATAAATCTTTTTCTCTGGAAATATATTTTTTTAAGATACATTAAAGGAGATAGATATACATGATATAGGTCATTCCACACTTTTTTAAATCATACAATCTGATAGACAACGTCTTTGGTGAATATTTAAAGAGCTCTACAGGGAATCATGTCTTATTGTATTGAGAACATACATTGATTCACTATTTGTGGAAGATTTCATGCCTGTTTATCTATATAATCAAAAAGCACTGTGCAACACTTAAGAGCTTGATATTAATTCGACCAACAATATATGACAGGAAGAGAGTCAAGGGAAAAACCAGTAAGGAAAGGTCAAAAGTCAGACGGGGCCGACTATATGATACCTTTCACCACTATGGGTACATGCAAGTCATGTTAATATCTACAATATCCTGTAGATACATCAGTCGCATACATCAGTCGGGACCTAATTCAGTACTCTGTGCAATTTTGTCTCAATCGGATAAATATTGGCAGTATGGAGCTTGATTTACATAAAATGGGACGAAACTATATACAGCAGTTATATCTAAGTCTGAACCGATTCCAACAAAATTTCACATACATCAGTAGGGACCTAATTCAGTACTCTGTGCAATATTTTCCTTTAATCGGACCACTATTGGGAGTTTGGTGCACTATTTACATTAAATCGTACGAAATTATAAATCGGAGCTATATCAAAATCTGAATCTATTTCAACAAAACTTGGCATATAACTATCTAGACCTTATTCAATACTCTGTGCAAAATGTTGTCTCAATCGGATCACTATTGGGAGTTTGGTGCATCAATAAGATAAAATCGGACGAAAATATGTATGGGAGCTATATCTGAATCTGAACCGATTTTCTCCAATTTCAATAGGGTTCGTCCTGTACCACAGTGTGGTGAAGGGTATAAAAAGAGGGTTATATGTGAACTACCCCTAAAAGGGGGCGAATATTAATAATTTTTGGGAGGTAGGTTTGTTACCATATACGACTACAAAAAAACCCAAATTAAAGAGAACTCGGTTGAAAAACGGGCTCAAGGACTCCAAAATACCGAAAATTAGGGGGTACCCTTATATGGGGGCTACCAGAAAAAATTGACCAATATTTATAATTTATAGTGGAGAGATTTTCTACCCAATAGGAACTCGACGTACTAAATTACAGTCAATTTGGTCGAAAAATAGGATCAGAACCCCCAAAATACCAAAAATTTGGGGGTACCGTTATATGGGGGCTACCAGAAAAACTAGACCTATATTTATTATTTTTAGTGGAGTAATTTGATACCCAATAAGAACCCAATGTACAAAAAATTTCAGAGAATTCAGTTATAAAACGAGCCCAAGAACCTGAAAATACCGAAAATTTGGGGGTACCCTTATATGGGGGCTCTCCGAAAAAATGACCTTTATTTGTAATGTTTGGTAGGGAGATTTGCTACCCAATAAGAACGCAAAGTACCAAATTTCAGCGAATTCAGTTTAAAAACGCGCCCAAGAACCTCAAAATACCGAAAATTTTGGGGTACCCTTATATGGGAGCTATGCCTAAATGTGGACCGATTTTCTCCAATTTCATAGGGGTTCGTCCTTGGGCCAATTAAGTGACCTGTGCCAAATTTCATATATGGGAGCTATATCTAAATCTGAAATGATTTTCACGAAACTTAGCACACATTATTAGAGACCCAATTCAGTACGCTATGCAAAATTTCGGTCATATCTAAATATATTTAGGGACTTTGGCGCACCATTTACCTTAAATCGACCGAAGCTATATCTAAATGTGAAGCGATATTCACGAAACTTAACTCACACCATTCAAGACTTAATTTGGTGCGCTATGCCAAATTTCGTGCAAATCGAAAGATATTTAGGGAAACTGACCCACCATTTACCTTAAATCGGACGGAAATATATAAGGAAGCTATATCTAAAAATGAACCGATTTTCAACTTAAACTTAACACACATCATTCCAGACTTAATGCAATATGCTGTGCCAAATTTCGTGCAAATCGAAAGATATATGGGGATTTTGGTCCACCATTTACACAAAATCGAAAGATTTTCCCGAAACTTACCGCCCATCATTCTAGACTCAATTCACTACGCTATATAGGGGTTTTGATGCACCATTTACATAAAATCGGACGAAAATATATATGGGAGCTATATCTAAATCTGACCCGATTTTTACGAAACTTAGCACACATAATTCTGAACATAATTCAGTACCCTATGTCAATTTTCGTGCAAATCGAAAGATATAGTGGGACTTTGGTGCTCCATTTACCTTAAATCGGACGAAAATATATATGGGAGCTATATATAAATCTGACCCGATATTCTCGAAACTTGATACACGTCTTTCTAGACTCAATTCAGTACACCATGAAAAAGTTCGTGCAAATCGATAGATATGTAAGGACTCTTGTGCACCATTTAGATTATATCGGACATAAAAAATATATATGGGAGCTATATCTAAATCGGAACCGGTTTTCAAGAAACTATATACTCATTATTCTAGACTTAATTCAGTACGCTATTCCAATTTGCATGCAAATCGAATGATATATAGTAGCTTTGGTGCACCATTTAAATTGAATAGGACAAAAATATATATGGAAGCTATATCTGAATCTGAACCGATTTTTCCCAATTTCAATAGGGTTCGTCCTTGGATCAAATAAATGAGCTGTGCCAAATTTCATCCAATTTGAATCATAAATTCGACCTATACAGTGTTTACAATTTAAAATGGACAGACTGACGGATGGACGGACATACATAAATCGACTTAGAAAGTGATTCTATGCATATTCTCAAAAGGAACCATGTGTCTATCTCGTTTCCTTTGGCCTGTTACAAACACATGCACAAAGACATAATACCCTATACCACAGTGTGATGAAGGGTATAAAATAACAATTTGAAGAGAAATTTCCAGTTCAAAAGGAATCAAAAATATATATTTCCGAGTTAGTAAAAAATGGTCTCAATCTTCGGGGACATGGAAGCCCAAGCATATACGACATAAGTTTTTCCCACCGATGAAGTACCACCACAGTGGCAGGGCTGAGTATTCTAAAGCGGGGCCCTGACGAAATATCTATGTTAATGCTGAAACTGATGGGTGAGTTGGCTGATTTCTGAAGCATGAACAATGAGTTGGGTGGTCCTGCTACTTATGCCAGACAAGGATTCCAAGGATGTACGGGCCAATCTCACTTTTGTCACTTAAAGCGAAGACTCTTGAAATATTACTCCTCCCCAGCGATAGGGTAATCTATCCAGTTGCTGACCACATGGACTGTAAAGATGAAAATTCTATTGAATATGCAAGTCGAGGGTCATACAATTTCGGCAATTAACTTCCTCCAAACTCTCGTTTCCTTATTTGATTACAATCTGTGACAAGTTGAAATGTTGGAATAAGCTACGGCTGCACTTGGGGCAGACCAATTATAATGTGATAGATAGGTCAGTCTGTGGCCAGCTATGCGGTGTCAGTGTGGTCCACGAATACTTGTGCTACGGAATGGAGAGGTAGTCAGACCAAGTTATAAAGCCGCGCTCAGGTGGAAATTTGTTGCCTCCTCCATCTACATGAGGAGACGAATATTCTTGGGAGATTCGTGTATGGAAGGATCGGCATTACCTAGAGAGAGAGAGAGATGTCTGAATAACATTCACAGAAATAAAGTTGCTACAGTGCTAAGTGGATACGTAGTGAATACTATTCAGGGAGTATCCAAGTCCTCCAGACAATATTAAAAAGTTTGCCATCTCGTGGGAGGGATTGAGAAATTACTCAATTTCTAAACTTCATAATTGGATGTAAAATCAGGTGGTACGGTGGATGACCCAACAATACAATGTTTTAGACAGTCAAACATGAGCTGGTTTGAGACAATGTATAAGAACTCCCACTGCAATGACTCCTCTTCGCTTGTTTTTATACCCTCCACCATATGACGATTTAAGCATATCCATCTGTCTTTGGTAATCACTCTAGCCCCTACACGAATTGAGATAGATTGCCAAAATTTAGCATATAGTAGTTTTTTGTCTACAGGTCACTTTTAGTCATAGCTCCCATATAAGGATACCCCCAATTTTCGGTATTTTGATGTTCCTGAACGCGATTTTTAACCGATTTGCAGTCGTTTTGTATAATTTAATTTGAAATATAGGTCCAATTTTTCTGATACCGCCCATATAACGGCACTCCCAATTTTCAATACTTTGGGGGTTTACCGAATTCACTGAAATTTTAGTTCTTATTTGGGTAGCAAATCTTTCCGCTAAAACTTATAAGTATAGGTCAATTTTTTATAGAAGCTCTTATATAAGGGTACCCCCAATTTTCGGTACTCGCGGGATCTTGATCGCGTTTTTCAAAGGAATTACTTATTTCCTTAGCTGGCTTGTTACAGAACGGTTGTTCCATAAGCCGAGCTTAAAAAAGATTTCCAAGCGCGTCGGTCTTGTGCGCAAGTCCACCAATTTGGAAGACCACGTTCCAAGATGTTGTTTTCTACTTTGTCTTTCCATCTAATTCGTGGCCTTCCCCTTCTATGGGAACCATCAGTAGGCTCGTTTTTATATGCCTTTTGAGCCGGGGCATTTTCATTCATCCGCACAACATGGCCTAGCCACCGTAGTCGCTGCAGCTCAATACGACTGACTATGTCGATGTCCGCGTATAAATTGTAAAGCTCGTGGTCCATTCGACGCCGATATTCACCGTCGACGCAGATCGGCCCGTAGATCTTTCGGAGAAATTTTCTCTCAAACACCCTAGGAGCTGCCTCATCTGCTTGCGCAAGTACCCATGCTTCTGATCCATACAATAGCACGGGTAGTATCAGCGTCTTGTAAAGTGTGAGTTTGGCGAGTAACATGTGTTGTTTGGTGTACAGAGTGTCATTTCTGTTCACCTTTGCGTCTCGTATGACCTTTTCCAGTAGGATATTAAAAGATCACACGACAAACTGTCACCTTGTCTGAATCCTCGTTCGGTATTGAAGGCTCCGATAGGTCCTTTCCTACTTTAACTGCTGACGTTGTGTCACTTAAAGTTATCCTGCATAGCCGTATTAATTTTGCAGGAATGCCGAACGCAGACATGGCTTTAAACACCTCTGAACGTATAGGGCTGTCGAATGCGGCTTTATAGTCGACAAATAGGTGGTATATGTTAATGTGTTTTTCGTGGGTCTTTTCCATGATTTGGCGCAGAGTGAAAATCTAGTCAATGGTGGATTTGCCAGGTCTGAAGCCGCATTGGTTTGGTCCGATGATGTCATTGACCATTGGCTTCAATCGTTCACACGGCACACTGGATAGCACTTTATATGCGATGGGAAGGAGACTTATTCCTCTATTGTTGGCACATTTCGTCTTGTCTCCTTTTTTGTGCACGGGACACAGGATGCTGAGGTTCCAATCATTGGGCATGCATTCATCTAGCCAAATTGTGTTAATCAGCTGATGCATGCTCCTGACCAGCATCTGGCCACCAGTCTTGAATAGTTCGGCTGGTAACCCATCGGCTCCTGCTGCTTTGTTCTTCTTGAGCCGATTAATTGCTTTTATGACTTCATCTTGGCTAGGTGGTATACACTCTATATCGTCATCTATTATTGGTTCTGGGGTATCTTCTTCATCGCCACTATTTGATACTAGAAGCTTTTCGAAATGCTCCTTCGAGATCCTCAACAAGATGTCTGTATCTGTCACCAGGTTTCCTTCTTCATCTCTACAGGAGGATGTACCTGCACCAAAGCCTTCGGTTTGTTGTTTTACTCGTTGGTAAAATTTCCGGACTTCATTCCGACTCCTGTACATCTCGATTTGCTCACGCCCACGTTTTTCTTGTTCTTTCTTCTTTTTTCTGAAAATACGTTTCTCCTCTCTCTTTTTCTCCCGATAGTTCTCCATCACGTTACGTGTTGTTACTGTCTGCAGGGTTGCTCTATACGCTGCGTTTTTCACCTCAGTAGCATTACGGCACTTCTGATCGTACCATGGGTTTCTTGGTGGTGGTTTTTGGTACCCAATTGTTGATTTTGCTGCAGTTTGTAGGGAGTGGGCAATTCTTTGCCATTGTGATTCTATACTATTATCGGGACTAGAAGTGCTTTCTTCAAGCAGATGGGTAAGTTGAGCGGAGTAGGCCTCGGCTACCTGTTGTGTTTGCAGCTTTTCGACGTCGAGTTTCCGTGTTGTATTAGATCGCAACTTTGCTGCAACATTAAGATGGGTGCGTACCTTGGCTGCCACAAGGTAATGGTCCGAATCGATATTCGATCCTCGGATCGTTCGGACGTCTAAAACACTGGATGAATGCCTTCCGTCTATCACAACATGATCAATTTGATTTCTCGTTACTTGATCAGGAGAGATCCAGGTGACCTTGTGTATATCAAGATGCTTGAATCTGGTGCTGCTAACTACCATGTTTTTTGCTGCCGCGAAGTCAATCAACCTCATGCCTTTGTCGATTTTTTCATCATGAAGGCTGAATTTTCCGACGGTGGGGCCAAAGATATTTTCCCTTCCGATTTTTGCAGAATTTTAATGTCCTGTTAACCATAAATCTGATTTGCTTACGCAAGTCCCTTTCCATAGCATTTCCTATAAGGCAATAATATCGGCTTTGTACTTCTTGATTATATCCGCCAAAGCGAACACTGCGCCTGTTCTGTACAACGTGCGCACATTCCAAGTGCAGATTCGCAGATCGTTGTTCTTTATACGTTTGCGGGGGTCGTCAACATTAGGGGGTTTGGTTTACTTTTTCTTAGCTTTTTCATAGTAGGTTGGGTTTTCCGAGAATGGGCAAATAACCCGATGCCTCAACCCATTTTTTATAGTTCTTATGGGTCAACTCGCGGCATATATTAGCTCACTATTTCATCGGGTGATGAGAATAGCTCCCAAGGTGGCACCGCGGGGAGGTCAGTGTCCAAAATTGAGATGAAAGAAGAACCAAGATAAGCCTGGACTTCGACATGTTTAAGCCAATCAGAGCCGTTGCTTGGTATCTATCATCCCCTACGCAACCCTTCAACGGAATTAGCTGTAATATTTTTTGTATTTTGATAACCTTCACCACACTGTGGTACAGGGTATTAAGTCTTTGTGCATATGTTTGTAACAGGCAAAAGGAATCGAGATAGACCCATGGTTCCTTTTGTGAATATGCATAGAATCACTTTCTGAGTCGTCCGTCCGTCTGTTGATGTTAAATTTTAAACAAAGTACAGGTCGCATTTATGATCCGATTTGGATGAAATTTGGCACAGCTCACTTATTTAGGCCAAGGACGAACCCTATTGAAATTGGGAAAAATCGGTTCAGATTTAGATATAGCTCCCATGTATAGTATCGCCCGATTTTAGGTAAATGGTGTACCAAAGTCCCTATATATATTTTGATTTGCGCGAAATTTGGTATAGGCTACTGAATAAGGTCTAGAATGATGTGTGCTAAGTTTCGTGTAAATCGGTTTAGATTTAGAAATACTGCCATATATAGTTTCGTCCGATTTAAGGTAAATGATGTACCAAAGTCCCTATATATCTTTCGATTTGCACGAAATTTGGTATAGCCTACTAAATTGAATCTAGAATGATGTGTGCTGAGTTTCCTGGGAATCGGGTAAGATTTAGATTTAGCTCCTATATATATGTTCGGCCGATTTTAGATAAATGGTGCACCAAAGTCCCTGAAAATGATTTGGTTTGCACGAATTTTGGCATAGCGTATTGAATTAAGTCTAGAATGACTTGTGCTAAGATTCGCGAAAATTGGTTCAGATTTAGATATAGCTCCCATATATAGTTTCATCCGATTTAATGTAAATGGTGTACCAAAGTCCCTGTATATATTTTGATTTGCACGAAATTTGGTATAGCCTACTGAATAAGGTCTAGAATGATGTGTGCTAAGTTTCGTGTAAATCGGTTCAGATTTAGAAATACTCCCATATATAGTTTCGTTCGATTTAATGTAAACGGTGTACCAAAGTCTCTATATATCCTCCAATTTGGACGAAATGCTGATGTATGGTATGTTTCGTGAAAGTTGGTTCAGATTTAGATATAGCTGCCATATATATTTTCGTCCGATTTAAAAACCTACTGAAATTAGTATAACATAACCTGTGACACGTTTCGTTGCAATCGGTTCAGATTTAGCTTACATATATAGTTTTGTCCGATTTTAATTAAATGGTGCACCAAAGACCAAATGTTAGACCGATTGCCACACAATTTTGCTCAGCGTACTGAATTAGGTCCGGATTAATGTATGCAAAGTTTTATTGAAATTAGATCAGATTTAGATAAAGCTCCCATATATAGTTTATCCCCATTTTAAGTTACTGAGGCACCAAGGATCCTTTATTATTTTCGTCCGAGTTTTAGTGAATGGTGCCCCAAACTCCTCATGTTTGTCAGATTGACGGGAAATTTTGAACAACGAACCAAATTGAGTATAGAATGATGTAATTTCTTTTTGTAGAGATGCAGACATAGCCCATATATATTGGACCGAATTCAAGTCCGAATGAGAGTTGCTTTAAATCGATTTACACAATTTTATCTCATTCTCTGTCTACCCAAATGAAGAGTTAATATAGGATACTTTTGAACTTTCCTTACTGTTTTTATTTTTTCAATATTACCCACGCTTTCGGAAATGGTGTATTACAACACTTCACACATTCCTGTATATGTAGTATCTCATGTAAGGCGGTGGATAATAATGTTGTTGGCAACAGAAATTGTTCAAATAATTGCGTGAAACTAAAGAACACGATTTACACCCCAGCACACAAGTATTTGGCAAATAAGATTTATAGCATCCCAACAAAAAGTAGAAAAAAATCGACAAGGAAATAAAACGACGAAACAACATGAATTGAAATTGTTGGAAACCATCCAGTATACTGGAGGCAACACCAACACAATGCCAGAGTATTTAGAAGAATGTTCATAGCTAAAGATGCTGCTACTACTACTGCTGAAGTCAAGAAGCAGGAACACCATGCACAACAACACAACATTACAAACAAAATAAATTCAATAGAAGATGAACGAACGACCGACCCACCGAACGGTAATAGGACAACACAATAGAAATTGTGGCACTTGAATGCAGCACTGAGGGCGTATTGTCTAATAAGGATGTACTACTACTACTGTTCCGACGATAAATTTCATGGCTACTATATTTTGTATCTTATTTTTTGTGTGCTTGTTTGTTTCTTTCGATTTCGTTTCAATATTTCTTTGTTGTTGTTGCTGTTGTGTTCAATAGTAAAGTTTCTCTGGCAATTGTTTTTTTTTCAGAAAATAAGAAAATGCTCAGATTGTAGATTGTACTGCTGATCAGTGAATGTGCAGCAGTGGTGGCTTTGGTACGAATCGTTTTGTGGGTAGAATGTCAAATTAAAGAAGAAGAAACTTTAAACAAGACCAAAAAATGGGCTTATTAAATTTCTTGTTAGACAATTTGTATTAAATTTTTCAAACATTTTTGTGGATACTAATTTAATTGATTGGTGAAGTTGTCAGAGCTAGGGGGAAGATTTCAAAGAGTATATTGACCAAAAACAATGACAAAGTTCAATGTATGGTGTTTCGAATTTCTTCCGCTATTCCATATAAAATGTGACTGCCAACGGCTGCAGACAGCCGGAAGCCAGAAAATATAATATTTATATAAAATTTGTTTCGCTCTTAATACGGCACCGAATTGATCAGATCGATTGAAGGTGTTAAATAAATTAGTCGGCATCCTATTTTCATAGTATGCCAATTATTATTCACTTAACATAATTGATAAACAAATTAATTTTTATAATTTAATTGCCAATGATTCGATTAAATAATTTGTGGAATTTTTGGTGAATTAGTTTCTATATTGGCGGCAAAGGTCAACTAATAATTATTTTAATAACTTTTTATTTTTTAAAATTATTATTTAATTGTACAAGTGAAATAATGTTAATATTCTGAATAGAAACCCAAAAAAAATGTATCACTAAATCGAAGCTCAACAGAGTGAGACGTAATAAAGAATAATTTTGTACCAAAAACAAATTATACCAAAATACAGTCATATCGGTTGGAAAATGGGGTTAAATTCTTCAAAATACCGAAAAAGGGTCGATAACGTTATATGGGAGCTATACCAAAACCGATATTGATTATTTTTGATAGAAATTCGGTTCGTAACGTCCCTCAAACTTGGACAAATAATGATATTTTTGGAAGGGAGAATTTCTAATCAATGAGAATCCAAAATTAACCGGTAAGGACTACATGATACTCAGTTTGACATATACAAGAGAAGTTCTTATGATTTGTATGGTACAAGTAGATATAAACCAAGAGCAACATACACAGATGGCCAGAGCTAAAGCATCTAAAATTGCAAACTGAATAAATGTATACTCTACATAACTTTGTTGTCAGGGTATAATAGCTTTGTGCAGTCCCAAGAGTTTGTAACACCGCGAAATATTGGCCATGGACCCACCTTTAAGTACACCGATCTTTATATATTCTTTTATATGTTCTTTCTGGTCGCTCTGGACGCCACAATTATGACCCGAACATGAGGAAAGTTAATACATTAAAAGAGGTCTGGCCCTGAAAAAATCAGGACTGTATTTATGAAGATAGATCAATAGTTACGCGTCAAACGGTTCACTCTAAATCCAAATTGTACCAAATTTAGTGTTACTTTGTACACATAAGTACTTACAAACCTGAATTCCTAATATTTAGAATTCCAGCTCTATCGGTTCACCTAAATTCAAAGAGTCAAATTTAGTACTTTTCGTACACATAAGTACATATTTCCAAAACTACCAACATATCCCAATTCTACACCCTAATAGGAATCCTAACTCAAAATTTCGAGTTTTTCCAAAATTCAAATTTTGCCAAATGTAGTATTATTTCCTACTCATGAGTACGAATTCACAGAAATATCTACATACTTTAATTCTACACTCTAACAGAAATTTTCATTTCAAAATTTTACTATTCCAGTTCTAAGACCAAATTGTATGAAATTAAGTACAATTTAGAACCCATAACTACAAATTTTCAAAATTACCCAATCTTACTCCCCAACAGTCATTCTAACTCCAAATTTCAGGATTCCAGCTCTATTGATTTACCCAATATGCTGATTGTACCAAATTTAGTACGAATTTTCCAAAATACCTTAATTCTACAATGCAGTAGTAATCTTACATACAAATTCCAGTGTTATAGTCCTATAGGTACACCCAAATCCGAATAGAGCCAAATATAGTACTTTTCGTACACATAAGTTACATTTTCAAAACTAACTACATATCGCTATCCTACACTCCGACGGTAATATCAATTTCTCCAAAACCTCCTTCTTATTTAGACCCTATTTTTCGACCTTGATTCGCATTCCAAACTATTCAATTGTACCAAATTTAGTACTTTGCGGATACTTATAGTTCGACTGTGATTTTGAAGAAATATTTTGAAAATCTTCTGGTATCAAATAGTGACGTTGAAGAAGATATCCCAGACGGTATAGAGTGTATACAACCTAGCCAATATGAGGTCAGAATAGCAATCAATATAGCGGCTTAAGAATAGAATTTCAGCATCCTGTGCCTCGTGCACAAAATAGGATACAAGGCCATATGTGCCAACTTCAGAGGAACAAGTCTCCTTCCCATCGCATATAAAGTGTTATCCAGCGTGCTGTGTGAACGAATGCAGCCAATGGTCAATGACGTTATTGGACCATACCAATGCGGATTCAGAAATGGCAAATTTAACATTGACCAGATTTTCACTCTGCACCAAATCCTGAAAAGACCCTCGAAAAACACACCAACACATTTCACCTATTCGTCGACTATAAAGCCGCATTCGACAGCCATATCCGTTGAGAGGTGTTTAAAGGCATGCCTGCGTCCGGCATTCCTGCAAATTAATACGGCTATGCAGGACAACTTTAACTGGCACAAGATCAGCAGTTAAAGTCAAAAAGAACCTCTCGGAGCCCTTTAATGCCTAACGAGATTGCAGACAAGGTGACAGTTTGTGGTGTGACCTTTTTATCATCGTGCTGGAAAAGGTCAAACGAGAGGCAAAGGTGAACAGAAATGACCCTACGCACAGTGGGTTGAGCGGTAGGCAAAATGGCGATTAATTCAGGAAAAAGTGGTCTTATGTCACAATTTTCGCTATAACTAATTAAAGAAAAATGATAAAATAGGAAATGCAATTAAAAATTAGAGCATAGGTAATGTGCTTTTAGGAAAAAAGAATTGTTCTTAAAAAATAAAAATTAATAAATATTTAATCTGTATTTATATACCCAAAATTTTAAATTAAAATCCGATTTTTTCTTCAAATTCCATAATTCCACATATTTAAAAAAAGTTACATTAGAAAATATTATTATATCTTATTGATCAATACTCATAAACAAAAACCATAGTATAAAAATAAAACAAACAATCATTACAGGAAAAAATAACTAAAAAATATAATTGTACGGTTTTTTATTTACTTCATTTCTGTATGGTCTCGGACCATATTCTTTAAAAAATATCAAGGGAAAACTTTTGTTCCCCACTGTTCCGTTTACCGAAAGTATGTTTTCTGGTTAGCGGTTTGCAACGGTGTATATATGTACACATAATATACATACATACATCAGCAACTGCTCTCATTACTTCTCGTTGCCTTCCAATATATTGGAAAACATAAGCAGGGCTTATAAGCGATTGTTGCAACGAAGTAAGTCTAGTCTTTTACCGGTGTTCTAAGCGTCCGTTCTCCCCGCAGTGACAAAATACAAACAATAATTAAACCACACAAATTCAAAAAACACAAATATTGTTAAAAACATACAAAACACAAATATTGTTAAAAACATAAATTGAACAAACACCCAATTTGTTAAAACACGTACACACATACAATTACACAACATTATTGAATTACATATACTTACCGTGTAATTAAAAACATAAATAATATAAATAATTAAAAAAGGTTAAAATACATATATATATATATTTTTGCACACCCCTCGTTGGCCTAAAATTTATTTTAACCTACAACTAAACCTAAAAGAAATTGCACATACCCCCTTGAATTACAACCTATTGTACATATCCCCTTGAATTACAACATTACCTATAACCTATTGTACATACCACATTGAATTACACCAACAACAAATACACTACATAAAAATTAAAAATAACACTTGTTATTATTCAAGGAAAGAAGGTTTGTAACTAAACATTTGGTCCTAGCGAGCCAGATAAAGTGCTTTTTAAAATAGTTAAAAAAATTACAAAGAAAAAATTATTATAAAAATCATTAATAAAGTGATTAAAAGTGGAAGTGAACCCGACGGCTCATTCCAGTGAACGCAAACGTTGAACGAACCAGCAGTGAACATATAAACAAATCAACACAGAACAGTGAAAAGGTGCAACAAAGAAAAAATCAGACAAAAAAGTAAATAAATAAGTTTTAAATAAATAGTGGTCAAAACAACAACAAAAAGTGAAGTGCCATTCCAACAAACGAAACAAAAAAAAGAAACGAAAAGAATAATTTATTTTATTGGAATATTTAATTGGAAATAATTTGGAAAATTGCAACAAAAATACCGGTGAGAGAAATTCAGTGAGAAGAAAAAGAAGAAGAATAGTGTGGAAATAAATACAGTGGTACGCACACAAGCCGAACAAATCTAAAACATTATTTAAAAAAAAAAAAAAAAAATCGTACAGTGAGCAGTGGAAGTGGTGCATAAAATTTAAAAAAAAAAAGCTATACCAAAAATAAATAACAAAAAATTGGACAGTGGAACCGTGCAAAAACTATTGTGCTAAATTTATTTTTGTGTGGGTTTTTTCTAATTTTACAAATAACACAAATTGCACAAAACCAATAAGTGAACATTTTAACAAATACATTATACAACAACAAACAACTAACTAAAAATTCGGTGCGGGCCGCTAACAATACAAAAAACACTCCAACAACAACAATATCACAAGATCAGCAGCAAAGGAGGAAGAAGAAGACCAGCTACTGGAAAAACGAGAGAGGAGAAAACCCACAGACACAAACACACACATATTCCTACATTACTAAGGAGTCAAAGTGAGTACCCATGAAGGATACAGGGTGCGGAAACATACACCAACTCTGTGAACCCCTTGATGACGCGTCTAAATTATGGATAATTTGACGCACTGACCCAAACAACGAATTTCAAACGATTTTTTGGAAAAAAGGACAGACAGTACCCTTTTTCAATCACGGGGGAACACACATACAAATCCAATTTTACACACACCCTTACAAAACCTAGAAAGTTCTCTCTTTTTCGGGAAATCTTGGAATTTTCGCTTAAATTTGGAAAAATATTACACATACAATATCACAAATTAGAAATTTTGCACTAATACATTGGAAACTGAGAATCTCGCTTTAAATTTGGAAAACAGACACATCTACATATACAAAAGAGAGGAACTCTTGTGGAAAAATTTGACAGTTTTTTTTTGGAAATCGCTTGGCTTTTTGTGGAAAATTGGAAATCCTTACTCTTTTTCCGTCTGTCCGAATACAGTGGAAACTTTGGAAACTGACCCGTCATTACTGAACTTGGTACATAACAAAGTTGTGAGCCATTTTGGGTGTGGAAAATATAAAAACAATTACTCTTTCTGGAAAAGTCTACATAAATTTGGAAATTTACCATCTCATTTAGTGGAATTTTTTACATTATATACAAGAACAAGGTTTACATGAAATTTTTTGGCATCATAGTTGTAAAACGACAGCTTTTTTCTCTCACTCTCTTTTGAAACATTTACAAATATTACAAATTTTACACATTGATCGTTGTGCTGAACCCTTTTGTTGACAACCCACCAAACATTTTTGGAACAAGTTTTTTTGGATGAAAATTTTACAAAATATTTTGGATTAGAGAACTGATGAGAGTAGCCTTTGCTCGTCTGCTGTCATACTCTGACTCAAAAATTATTTTAATCAATCATTTTTGGAATTATACGTCTCCTTGCTTGTTGCCTCAAATTTTATTTTTTTCTGTGGAAGCATAAAGTCTACTGGTTTTTTTAAGATTTATTCGATTACAAATATTTCTTTCAATCTCTTCACACCAACTCCTTTGCGATAATACATCTACACAAGATCGTTTGACTCCACAATCTCATCGTCGTTGAGTTATTACTTTGGATAAATAACAGCCAAAATTTTGAAAGTCAAAATTTCTGGACTTTGTTACAAACCCATACACAACAAGTTTGTCCTCGTCATTGGGCGACTTTATCACATTCTTGCATAGCAAAAATCAAACGAGGTTATGAGGAGTGTCGAGACTATGTTCCTGAAGAAGGAGAGAAACCGATCGACAAGACTAAATTGCGGAAACATTACCTAGAGGCTATAGACAGTTATAAAAAGGCAATAGGATCACTAAATGGACAAATACAAACGGTGAAACTAAATGAGAAGGAGGAAAGGGCCAAACGAGAGTCCCAAATGGAACAAAAAGCTAGCGCAGAACCCGCTTCAACCCCGATCTCGAGATTGCCCCCATGTGATACTGAGTCTTTTAAAGGAGGATACGCTGACTGGCCAACTTTCAGAGACTTATTCACAGCAATCTTCATAACAAGTTCGAAGTTGAGCAACGTAGAGAAACTTTTCCACCTTAAACAGAAGACAACGGGCGAAGCTAGAGAGATCATCAGTCAGGTGCCCTTAACAAATGATGGGTCGCTTGGAAACTTCTGACCGATCGTTACGAAAATAGGAGGATGCAGGTGAACGAGCAACTTAAAGTGCTGTTTAATCTCCCAAATGTTACCACAGATTCCAGTTTCTCGATCCAAAAGTTGCAGAGGACAGTCAATACGTGCGTACAAACTCTGGAGACTCTAAAAATTAATGTATCAGGCTGGGATCCAATTCTAATTTATCTTTGCTCTAGTAAATTACCCAGATCATTTTTGGAGGATTTTGAGGACTCTTTGGAGGATTGTAAAACTCTGCCATCTTGGGAAGCCTTTAATAAATTTCTCACGCATAAATTCAAGACTATGGAATCGGTGGGAAACATTAAACCGAGCTTTTCGAAATATAGTCAACCAAAATCGGAAACAAATAAAAGGATGAGATACACCAACACGTTCCAGACAAATACATTCCAAAAATCTCAAAATACCGGAGCCAAACCAAACACAAACATAGTTCAAAAACCCAAACAGCAATATCAGAATACTTGTCAACTGTGTAAAGCGAACCATTTTATACGAGATTGTTCACAATTTTTAGCTAAAAATGTGAATGACAGAATTCACGTCGTAAAAAATGCCCATTTATGCTATAATTGCTTATCCTCCACTCATGGAGTTAAAGAATGTAAGAGTCGTTTTGGCTGTAGGAACTGCAGTCAACGACATCATACCATGCTGCACAAGGGAACGGAAACCCACGCCACAGCACAACCCACAGAACGAGATGAAGAACGCCCTAGTACAAGTACTTCAGCTCTTACCACGCTCATACAGTCCACATCGAATGAAGAACCACCAAACGTTACTACACTGACTCTCCAGGAAAATGGGAATAACAAACAAAATTTTGGAGAAACATTACTTTTTACGGCAATTGTGCAAATTGAAGCAAATGGCCAACTTTATGACGCCAGAGCAATAATTGACTCTGGTTCTCAGTCAACATTCATAACAGAAAAGCTGAAAAATCGATTAAGTCTGCCAACAAGAAGAAATCTTGTGCACGTTTCAGGCATAAATCAACTTGTTGCCGAAACATCAAACAGATCCTGCGTTTTTACTTTACGATCAAGATTCGAACCCAGCTTTAAATTGGAAGTGTGGGCACCCGTGTTAAAATCGTTGCCATCTAATTTGCCGCCATATACTTTGGATAAGATTCAACTTAGAGATGCCACAAATATGGAGTTAGCGGATCCTAAATTCTATATCAGCCAACCAGTCGATCTGTTAATTGGGATGGATATAGGCCCACTTATTTTTACAATTGGAGCTCCGAGTGAACAAAATTACATAGAAACCACTAGAAGAAACGAAGTTGGAAGATACATCGTTACCCTCCCCTTTAAAAAGTGCGAAGAACTTGGGGATTCGAGGAATATAGCACTCGCACAATTTTACAGGATGGAAAGAAAATTAATGAAAACTCCTGAAATTAAGGAACTTTATGATAAAACGATCCTGGAGTATCTGGAATTAGGACATATGAGGAAAGTTTCTGCACAAGATATTAACAAAACCCCTAACTATTATCTACCTCATCATGCGGTTATTAGACCTGAAAAGGTAACATCGAAGCTCAGGGTTGTTTTCAATGCCTCGAGTCCAACATCAAATAAAAGGAGCTTAAATGATAATTTATTAGCGGGACCAATTTTACAACAGGATATTGTTTTACAAGTGCTGAAATGGAGATTTTTTAGATACGTCTTCAACGCCGATGTGACAAAAATGTACCGGCAAATCTTGCTAGACCCCAATCAAACTCAATATCAAAGGATCTTATTCCGGAAGACGCTTGAGGACCCAGTGGAAGATTTTGAATTGCTTACTGTAACCTTTGGAGTAAATTGCGCACCTTTTCTAGCTTTGCGGACTCTAATACAATTGGCTGAGGACGTAAAGGATACTCACCCGTTAGCATCAAAAATAATACTGGAAAATTTATATGTCGATGATGTGTTAGCCGGAGGGCACACGTTACAAGATACGATTAATTCTCGAAAACAACTCATTTCCGCGATGGAATCTGCAGGATTCGAGCTAATGAAGTGGACATCAAACGATCCACAGATTATTAATGACTTACCAGCGGAAAAATTACTTCCTGTAAATTTACTCGACATTTCTGACGATGCATCTACAAAAACCTTAGGGATCCGTTGGAATATCATCGGAGATTTCTTCACCTTCAACCCACCAGACATGGAAAATAAGGATTCTTATACAAAGAGAGAAGTACTTTCAACGATCGCGAAATTATTCGATCCCTGTGGTTGGCTCGCACCTATTGTAGTTGTAGCGAAGTTAGTCATGCAACAAGTATGGCTAGATAAGATAACCTGGGATGATATCCTAAAACCCCTCACAATGCTAAATTGGAAAAACTTCGTCAAAAATAGTTGCGAGATAGAACACTTGAAAATACCAAGATGGATTCATTTTTCACCAGACTCAAATATCGAGATACATGGATTTTGCGACGCCTCAGAAAGTGCCTACGCAGCCGCCTTGTACATTAGAGTTGAAAAATCGAATAAAGAGATTGAAACTTTTTTGCTAACAGCTAAAACGAGAGTTGCACCTATTAAGAAAATCTCCCTTCCGAGGCTGGAGTTATGCGGAGCCGTTTTACTGTCAAAGTTGACCCATACAATCTTAAAGAGCCTTCAAATCTCAAACTTTTCCACCCACTATTGGACAGACTCTACGATAGTCCTGGCGTGGCTCAAAAAACCTCCGTGTCATTGGTCAACTTTTGTAGGAAATAGAATATCTGAGATTTTAGACAATGTGGGGAATGAAAATTGGAATCACATCGACTCAGAGGATAACCCAGCAGACATAGCTAGTCGCGGTTGCTCACCCAATGAATTGAATAGTCACCAGCTGTGGTGGCATGGCCCGCAATGGTTAAAATTACCGAAAGCCAGGTGGCCACTAAAGGAAGTTAATGAAGAAACTAATCTAGAAGCAAAAACTGTAAAAATTCTGGCGATTAACATCGATGAAGATCCCTTGCAGAATTTTTCCTCTCTATCAAAACTTTATCGCACATATGCATATGCTTTGAGATTTTGGCGGAATGCCGGTGGAAATAGGCGACATCATCAAGTTTCTTCGTTGGAGCTTACCGCAGAGGAGATTCAAAACGGAAAACGAGCCGCTATTATACGAACCCAGAAATTCTATTTTCCCGATGAGTACGACATATTACAAAAGCGGGCTCGAATATCACCAAACAGTTCTCTGCTGACTTTAAACCCTTTTCTAGATACAAAAGGCATTTTGCGCGCAAATGGTAGACTCGTACAATCGCCGGCACTAACCTACAATGAGCGTCATCCTATTATTCTACCATATAATGCGAAGTTGGCTCAGTTGCTTGTTGAATTTTCACATAAAGTCACCCTACACGGTGGAAACCAGTTACTAACACGCATATTGAGGTCTGAATTCTGGATATTCAGATTAAAACCGTTGATCAAAAAGGTTGTCAACAACTGTAAGCCGTGTATATTGTACAAAAGTCATGCTCAAAAGCAGATAATGGCATCTCTGCCACCAGAAAGGACCATGTTATCACGGCCATTTACCACAACAGGGGTCGATTTCGCTGGACCATTCAACATAAAAAACTTTACTGGAAGAGCTTGTTTGATCACCAAAGGATATGTGTGCGTCTTCGTTTGTTTCGCTACCAAGGCTATACACTTGGAAGCAACTAGCGATTTATCAACTCAGTCGTTCCTAGCAGCATTCTCTCGATTTATTGGTCGACGAGGATGCCCATCATGCATATACTCGGATAATGGGACTAACTTCGTTGGAGCCGCAGAAATCTTGAAAAAGGATAGACTCAATTTTCTAAAAACATTACAAAATTCGGTTATCCACCAAAATATGCAACATAATCTCGCTTGGAAATTCATTCCTCCTGGCGCTCCACATATGGGCGGCCTCTGGGAGGCAGGTGTGAAATCCTTTAAAACTCATTTGCGCAAATCTGTTCCGAAAATGAACTTCACTTTTGAGGAACTTTGTACTATTTTAATACGCATTGAAGCATGCCTGAATTCCAGACCCCTCAGTCCTGCTAGTGAGGACCCT
>NW_026877899.1:0-23123 GCF_032173495.1 Musca vetustissima | reverse complement strand
AACACCGGAGACCCCAAAAAGTATATGTTTATATAATTGATCAAATTAAAAGTCTATGTCGAAATCACGATAGTGATCGCAATATTTAAGATAGAGATATGATTGGATGTTTGGCAATGTAAAAGAGATATATAGGGGGATGTTGGACACGGTTTTCAACCGAATTTTCTGTAATTTGGAATTTTGGGTTTTTTACTAATATTGACTCAAGTTTCGAGGTATTTTTGGCGATTACGGCCGACTTTTTATGATAGCTCCCATATAACGGTACTCCTCATTATTCCGTATTTTTGGGTGTTTGGCTAATTCGGTTATAATTTAGTATTTTTAATTTTCATATGGTAGCAAATCTTTCTACCAAAAACTATGAATATTGGTTAAATGTTTAAGATATCCCCCTATAACGGTACCACCATTAGTGTTTTGGTGTTTATGCACGTTTTTAACCAATTATCTCTAATATAATACATTGGGCAACAAAGCTCCTTACCAAAAGTTATCGATATAGATCTACATCTTTAGGATAGCCTCCAGAATCCCCGAAAGGCTACTGGTATAAAAGTTTGGCCCGGTCGAACTTAACGACGTTTTTACTTGTTATTAGATTCAGAATGCCTTCTAATTTTCCATCCTTGCATTTGTCCCAAAATTTACGTGCATTCTATGTGATATATGTACATACAATGATCGCGTGTGCATTCATACTTTTCAATTATATTTTTGTATTCTCACATAAAATATTTTCAATACAAAGTCAATCCAATTAAAAAAAATAAAATATTTTGAAAATGTGCAATAATTGACAAATGAATCCTCAAAGGAATGATACGCTGCACATTTTCGCCCAAAATATGTCCAAGAAGAATTACGAAGAGATGAAATCATAAAGGTTCGATATAAAATGTGTGGAAATGCTAATATCTTTCAAAATATATTTTGCAACATTTTCGCGGATTTTTCTCAAAATGTTCTTTCATTAAAACCTTTCCACTTCAATTACAGACTACTAACAGAAACTATAAGTCAAATCGGTCCAGCCGTTTCTTTAAAATAATTTTTGCAACATTATCGCGGATTTTTCTTAAAATGTTCTTTCATTAAAACATTCCAGGGATGGTCCGTGTGACGAATTTTTAGGTTTTCGACTGTCAAAAAGGTGTAAACGTCGAAAACGTCATATACCTGTATAAAATGTAATAAATGTAGTAAACGTCATTTATTTCAATATTATCAGCATACACAGTTATTTTCAAGAATACATATTATTTTAACATATATCTGACTATTCCATACAAGAACTGATAAAAAAATTTAAATTTTTTGAGAAGAAAATTTTGAAATTTTATATTAATTTGAATAAAGCATGCGTAATTTCCAAATTGATTAATGGAAATAGCTATTTTGTCAGAAACCTAATTGATTTGGGTAGGTTTCCGACGTTTCTGACGTATGTATTATACGTCGGAAATGTATGTCATTTACGTCACTGATTCTGATAGGCCATCTCTGAACATTTCCACTTCAATTGCAGACTACTAACAGAAACTTTAAATTAAATCGGCCCAGCCGTTTCTTTAAAATAATTTTTGCAAGATTTTCGCGGATTTTTGTAAAAATTTTCTTTCACAAAAACCTTCCCACTGTAATTACCGACATCTGAAAGAAACTTTGAGTCAAATCGACCCAGCCGTTCTCAATTGATGAGTTAGTATACATTTTTTGACTCCATTTTTATATATATAGATTAAAGGAAATAAAAAATGATAATTTTATAAAAAACAGCGCGTAACATTTTTGAGATCAATCTGGAAACTCAACCACCATATGATCAAAATAAAAATAGAATCTATAAAAAAATCTACTTTTAAGATTTCCAATAATACTTTTAATAAAGTTTCTTGCAGATGTGTGCCCTTTATTATATCGATGTTGACAAGATCCATGCTCCACTTGTTTATAGGGTGTCATCAAAAATGTTTCTAAAGCGTAACCACTGTCTCCTAGAAGCCAACTATTTTGCATACCATTTCCTCTTTGTTAATGCTGCCTAGCTGCACTCATATGTCAAATAAAAGCATCATGGCTGGATCCTGGTCTGCAGCTGTCCACAGCTTGCACACACTTTGTCTTCCAGGACTTTACTCATTACTCTCCACAATATTTTACACATTGTTGTGCGATCAACACTTATATTTGAATCATTTGCCACTACCCTCTGAAACCCACCAACAGCCAGTATCATTAGACTTTTTCTGCTAGAAACCAGGGCAATTAATAAGCCAAATTGCAAATTCCAATGAAACATATGTTTTTTTTATTGAACACATTTCGTAACATATTGAACACAGCTATGCTTTCGAGCCGCATTTTCGCTCGAAATTGAGCACACCATTTTGCACAACATGGGAATTTAAAAAAGTATGGGATTTCAAAAACTCTCGGAACTTGTCACATGGGCGATAGTGCAATTTTTATATAAATAGAAAAGAGATTAAAGCTCGATACAAAAATAGGGGAATTGTAAATATTACTAAATATATTTGTTTTGGCAGAATCTCACAATTAGTTTGTATATTTTCCTATTCTGACCACACATACATTTGAGGAACCATAAAGGCACATATAAGTTAGATACAAACAGCATGTAATGCGGAATTGCCTCCAAGTAGGATTCGAATATAAATGTATTCATTCCCGAATATAAGAAAATGTTCAATAATACCTTCGTATTTAAAATAATTTTTGCAAGATTTTCGCGGATTTTTCTCAAAATTTTCTTTCATCGAAACACACTGTAATTACCGACAACTGAACGAAATTTTGAGTCAAATCAGTCCAGCTGTTCTCAATTGATGCGTTAGTATACATTTTTTTTGGCTCCATATGAGTTATATTTAAATCTGAACAAATTTCATACATAACAAAAAATATTGTAGACCAGAGATGGTCCGTCAGAAACAGTGACGTAAATGGCATACATTTGCGACGTATAATACATACGTCAGAAACGTCGTAAACCCACCCAAAACCATTTGGCTTTTGACATCATAGCTATTTCCATTAATCAATTTGGAAATTACGTATGCTTTACTCAAATGCATATCAAATTTAAAAGTTTTCTTCTCCAAAAGGTTCAGAAATGTTTATCAGTTCTAGTAAGGAATAGGCAGATATATTTAAGAATGATATATGTTCTTGAAAACAACTGTATATGGTAATAATATTTAAGTAAATGACGTTTACTACATTTATTGCATTTTATACAGGTATATGACGTTTTCGACGTTTAAACCTTTTGACAGTCGAAACCCTAAAAATTCGTCACACGGAACATCTCTGTTGTAGACTAAATTCCATACCCTAAATTTCACGAATATTGAACAAACATAGTACCATCGGTGCACCATTTACATAAAACCAGACGAAAATATATACAGTATTTTTCGGTTAATTGACCCTACGGTTAATTGGTTTCCACGCTTAATTGAACCACATGATGGGTCAAAAATATTTCATTTCATAGTAAGCGGGTTCGGATAATTGGTTCCTCGGTTAATTGAACAAAAATTTGTGCAAATTTTGATGTGCAATTAACCGAAAAATACTGTACATATGTGAGCTATATTATAATCTGAACCTATTTCAACAAAACTTCACGGATGTCAACCTATTCAAAATGTTGTCTCAAGCGGACATTTACGTAAAATCGGACAAAACTATATATGTGAGCTATATATAAGAATGAATCAGTTCCAACAAAGCTTTGCATACATCAATCAGGACCTATTTCAGTATTCTGTGCAAAATTTTGTCTCAATTGGACAGACAATGTCAGTATGGTGCTCTATTCACATAAAATCGGACGAAACTATATATTAGAGCTATATCTAATTCTGAATCGATTCAAACAAACTTCGCATACATTAATCTGGATCTAATTCAGTACGCTGAGCAACATTTTGTCTCAATCAAGAAACTGTTGTTTTGTTTCAAGAAAACAAAAATTACTACCATTACAGAAAAAATGCGATAAATTTAATAACTTCAATACAATAGTCGTCAGTTACCGAGGAAGGCAGGAGAACACATAGACATTTCACACATTTTGGTAGTATTAATGAGAGCATATACAAATTCAAGGTTTACCTAATTTTTAAATTAAAATTAGTGTTATTGCAGCTGGATAATTAATTATAGCTAAATATGCTACTCAAATTTAATGTTGATAGCTTTAGCAGGGACACTTCGCTGCTGTATTATATATCAATTTCATGAATTGTATTAAATTTGCTTATATTAATAGTATTGATTGTATAATAGGATATTTAATGGATTATCTTTGGCAGCTATTTAATTTAGTTTAAAATAAAGTCTAAATAAATATTAATATCAAATTATTTAGATTGTAAATAGAGCCTACAGTCTTATGTGAATTATTTCATAATGGCATGTAATTATTTTCTTTAATGTAAAATATTTTAATAGAAGATTATATATTTAACGTATTAAAAACAGTGCATGGGAAATATATGAAATGTATTCTTTTGAGAAAATCAATGCACTAGTCAAATTTAGGTTCAAATTTTATATATGCATATTTGTATTTACACAATATTGCGAAAATATTCACGAAATGTTTTCGAAACACATTTTGTGAAACAAAATTAATTTTGTATTGTTGTGTATGGGGTTGTGATTGATATTAAGCATAATGTTTGTATGTGTGAAATAACCTTGGGCATTTTGACCGGAAATGATAAAATAAATATGCAGCTCTAATGAATATTTATTTAAAATTTGGTGTTGTTGGCGAACCAAAAATAATTATTTGTAAATAAAGCACAACATATGTATGTATGGGTAGCTGAAATTGAATTGAATTTATATTTACATGTGGACAGTATTTGTGTGATATTTGATTATATATGAAAGATTTAGAATTTTTAAACTCTTCGTCATTGATAGGCGGTAAATTAAGTTTGTCATTTCAAGCACCCAAAAAGATTAAAATGTATTACATTTTTGAAATTATACAATACCCAAGATAAGTTAATTGCACCTTTTATTGTACAATTATTTATTTGTGACCATCAATAGAATTTTGCATAATTTAATGACACTATCATTATACATACACATTCACATATACATTGGCCTAAAAATCAAAATTACCCTTCCAACAGTAATGTTTTAAACATATATGCATACTTATAACGTAAGCTTAAAATTCCTGCGGCATGATTTTAACCATTTTTATACCCTCCACCATAGTATGGAGGGTATATTAGTTTTATTTTTCCGTTTGTAACGCATCGAAATACTCATTTCCGACCCTATGAAGTATATATATTCTTGATCAGCGTAAAATTCTAAGACGATTTATGCATGTCCGTCTGTCCGTCTGTCTGTTGTAATCACTCTAGCGTCTAAACGAATTGAGATAGAGCCCCAAAATTTCGCATAGAGTCGTCTTTTGTCTGCAGGCAGGTCAAGTTCGAAGATTGGCTATATCGGTCCACGTTTAGGCATAGCTCCCATACAAGGATACCCCCAATTTTCGGTATTTTGAGGTTCATGAGCGTGTTGTTCAACTGAATTCGCTGAAATTTGCTATATTGAGTTCCTATTGGGTAATAAATTTCTCCACAAAAAATTATGGATATAGGTCCATTTTTTCTGGTAGTCCCCATATAACGGTACCTCCTAATTTTCAGTATTTTGGGGGTTTTGATCGTATTTTTCCGCCGAATTAGCTGTAATTTAGTATTTTGAGTTCTTAATAGGTACCAAATCTCCCCACAAAAAATTATGAATATAGATCCATTTTTTCGGATAGCCCCCATATAAGGATACCCCCAATTTTCGGTATTTTGGGGTTCTTGAACGCCAAAAAAATATTAAAATTATTAATATTCGCCCCCTTTTTGGGGTAGTCCTCATATAACCCCCTTTTTATACCCTCCACCATAGTATGGAGGGTATATTAGTTTTGTTTTTCCGTTTGTAACGCATCGAAATACTCATTTCCGATCCTATAAAGTATATATATTCTTGATCAGCGTAAAATTCTAAGACGATTTATGCATGTCCGTCTGTCCGTCTGTCCATCTGTCTGTTGTAATCACTCTAGCGTCTAAACGAATTGAGATAGAGCCCCAAAATTTCGCATAGGGTCGTCTTTTGTCTGCAGGCAGGTCAAGTTCGAAGATGGGCTATATCGGCCCACGTTTAGGCATAGCTCCCATATAAGGATACCCCCCAATTTTCGGTATTTTGAGGTTCTTGAGCGTGTTTTTCAACTGAATTCGCTGAAAATTGGTACTTTGAGTTCTTATTGGGTAGAAAATATCCCCACTAAAAATTATAAATATAGGTCAATTTTTTCGGACAGCCCCCATGTAAGGGTAAGCCCAAAATTTCGGTATTTTGAGGTTCTTGAGCGTGTTTTTCAACAGAATTCGCTGAAATTTGGTACTTTGAGTTCTTATTGGGTACCAAATAAACCTACTAAAAATTATAAATATAGGTCAATTTTTTCTGGTACCCCCCATATAACGGTACCCCTCAATTTTCGGTTTTTTGGGGTTCTTGACCGCGTTTTTCAACGGAATTCGCTGAAATTTGCTATATTGGGTTCCTATTGGGTAATAAATTTCTCCACAAAAAATTATGGATATAGGTCCACTTTTTCTGTTAGTCCCCATATAACGGTACCTCCTAATTTTCAGTATTTTAGGGGTTTTGATCGTATTTTTCCACTGAATTGGCTGTAATTTAGTATTTTGAGTTCTTAATAGGTACCAAATCTCCCCACAAAAAATTATGAATATAGATCCATTTTTTCGGATAGCCCCCATATAAGGATACCCCCAATTTTCGGTATTTTGGGGTTCTTGAACGCGTTTATCAACCGAATTTGCTGCAATTTGGTATTTTGTAGTCGTATATGGTACCAAATCTCCCTACCAAAAATTATTAATATTCGCCCCCTTTTTGGGGTAGTCCTCATATAACCCCCTTTTTTATATTAAAATAGTTATCTGATTTGTTACGCGTTTTAATTTTGGTTCTAAGACTCTGTTGTAATCATTTCACCTGCGGAGGATAGCGAGATAAAAAATTATAACGTAAGGTTCGATAATGAACTATAGCCGCATTTAGACCTAGCCCCTGTGTGGAGGTACCAGAAGAAGTGGACCGATATTCCCCATCTTCGAATTTGAACTAAGTTTGGAAGAAATAATAAGATGTGCGAGGTTTGAATGAAATCCAACTTTACTGAAACGGATTTGGTCCAAAGAAACATGGGGTCTAGAACCAATATTTCGATGAGGCACATTTTCATTGTGTTAAAGTGTATACACCGTCATTAGCTGTAAGGCTGGAGGTATAATTATCCATTAAAATTTTCTGAAATTTGTATTGCTGTTTACATTATGGTTTACATAATCCGTTTTTAGAAATGTCGGTATAGGTCCACTTTTTGACATGTTCCCTATATTTTCATTTCTAGTACCTGCCCGTATATCTATGGTGGAGGGTATCCAAAGTTCGGCCCGGCCGAACTTAACGCTTTTTCACTTGTTTCTTTTCGCTTTTATGGTCGGGGTAGCTGATTTCTTTTATTTGTGTGTGTGTTTAATATAGATATATTTTAAAATGATTTTCAAAATAATAAAATATTATCAATGCCTTTGGGTTAAAATCATTTTTATACCCTACACAACTATGTTGTCAGGGTATTATTATACCCTACACAACTATGTTGTCAGGGTATTATAGCTTTGTGCAGCCCCAAAAGTTTGATACGCTGCGAAATAATGGTCCTAGTATACCGATCGTCATATCTCGACTAGCTGAGTCGATCTAGACATATGTGTCCGTCCGTCTGTCCATTATAATTTGTAAACAAGATACAGGCCACAGTTTTTGACCAATCTTCACGAAATTTTGCATGTAGGATGGGTTCTGGCCAATGAAGACCCCTATTGTTTTTGGAAAAGATCTGTTAATATTTAGGGGATGAAATGGACCAAAAACTTTATTTTTGTCGGTTTTTCTGGTCGCTCCAGAGGCCGCAATTATGGACCAAACACCGTGAATTTTTGCATGGAAGTGGATCGGGCCAAAGAACAAGTATGCCTGTTTTGATATAGATCGGTCAATATTTAGCGGGTCAAATGGACCCTGACTTTTGTGTGAAAAATTACAAAATTTGTATTCTATGGCGTATATATTTGCCCCTGAATGTCCTAGACCCGAGAAGTTAATAGTATGTTCAAGAGGAGTGGTTGACCTTTAAATTGATACAAATTATATGGTCGTATGTATTCGGATGTGGGAGTTACACATACATATTCACGGGTGCTTACGTACTGAGATTTTATTTAGTAACCAATTACCACACTAGAGGGCGGAATTATAGCGCTGACCGCTTTGAAATTTTCCATGAGATTCACGTTATGGTCAAGGACAACGCCTATAATTTTCGGTGATGATCACATTATCATTTTAGAATAAAATGGACCGAAAACATAATTTTTTGTGTTTTTTCGAGCCGATCTATAGGCCACAATTGAAAGCCGAACATCAGAACACAACCAACTGTGAAGGTAATCTGGACAGGCAATTAGAAGGGCTGAATATTAGTAATATTCGAAAATATGTCAGTGTAAGGAAAAGGTCTTGTTGATCTCTAATCGGCAAGGCGGTGCAAATATCAGAAATATTGCCCAGGCTCGAAATAAACATCAGCAGAAAGTTAGAGTTCTGTGATAGTTATGTAGGGTATCCTATGGTCGGCCCCGTCCGACTATACTACTCCGTTCACTGGTTAAGCTGTAAAAGTGGAAATAACCCTTACAAACCCAAGGTTTTTTATGGAAAAAACAAACACATATATACACAAGGTTTTATTAAACACACATAAATTATTTTTGAATAAATTGTTAAGGTCGTCTGAATTGAAGTAAATTAAAGGATACATGAGATGAAAAAGTGTAAGGAATCAATATATTGTGAAAATATAGAACAAATAATGTTGGTTATGTTCGACCTTTTAGCATGACGTGGGCATCTAAAATACCTAACATTATTTTTCGGGACATTAAGGAGTTGTGCCCTTTTAGTAGGAAATCCACACGCCTACGCATCAATGTTGAACAAAATTTCAAGACTCTTGCTTTAGCCTCGTCGACTGGGAGTTTATTAAAATCAGTCATAATCACGTATTCCGTTTATGCATTGTTTTGGTCTTCGGATTTCAAAACAATAAAAGCCTTTCATTTTGTCTTACTAAATATTCTTAATCAATTTGTATGCAAAAACAACTTTAATTAACACATTCGCCTTATTTTGTTCATTTTTATTTAACCTCAAATTCATAGTTTTTGACCTTGACTTTTGACACTGTTCCCTTTCAAATACCATGAAAACTTAGCACTTCCTATTCACGACATTATTTAAAACTAAAATGTTGCATGTTTGTGTAAAACTCCGTTTGTTGCCCTTTTATATTACGAAGTTTAAGTCCATTTTCTTTGATTGCGTTTTCATGGCCTTATGGCTGAGAAACGTACTAACGAATAAATGAACTGTGCACCTTATTGTTCTTTGTGCTACTTGTATGTCCTCGGCCTTTATAGCTTAATAAACACATATAGGGGAATACCAAAGGACAAAAAAACGAACACGAGCAAAACAAAAAGAACAGCAGCAAGTAATCTAAATAAACCTTTAGCATGCAATTATTTACAAAACTATTGTTGTCTGCCCGACTACAAAATGAGCTTTAAGAAATACACATATACTCATACTCATGGAGTATGACTATGTTATATAGTAGTTATTTTGCTCAATAAAGGAGAGAGCTTTCACGGTTTAGCCCTTACACCCACTTGCAGATTATTCAGCATTGCCCTCTCTGTTGACATTACCCTGTTGTTGCAATGCCAATAAAAATAATAAAATATCAAGGTTTTTGGATTTATTGAAGAATAATACTTTCAAAATCCTTGACTTTCTCATTTTAAGGGCCAATACAACCTCACCTCCTTAGCATTTACACATAACCTTCATAGGAATATAAAAACCCTCATGTAAAATTCAATTACATTTTTTAGACAATCGATATATTCAATTGTCTTAAAAACAGTAATTGAAATATTATTTATTGCTAAATTGAAAAATTGCAATTATAATCGATTGCAACTAAAATACTTAAGAGGTCAACGGGTATAATAAATATTTATTGGTATTTATAAATTGAACGGTAGAAGTCAATTCACTTTGTGTACATCGAAGAGGAGATTCGTCATTAAATTGAAAATTCACTTTTGGATTTTGGGGGAGATTTTATAGTGGACTCGGGGAAAGCGGCCTAATTCTGAATCGACTTCAACTAAACTTGGAGCGACAAATATCTAGGAATACATTTTATGCAGACAAATGAAACGAAATTTTGTCCAGATACTGGAATAAGTTAAAACCAGTAAGGAAAATAGTAAAGTCGGACTGGGCCGACTATATATATATATATATATATTCTACATATGTATCCTAACAGAAGTAGCGTGTTTGTTATATATCTATATCTGAACCTATTTCAGGGAAACTTGTCAGAGACTAATTTATATTACTTCAGTACGTTGTGTCAATCGGCCTAGCTATGGATCTTTTCACGAAGCTTAGCAACATCATTCTAGACTTAATGTAGTACCCTTTACCAAAATTCGTGCAAATCGAAAGATATATAGGGTCTTTGATGCACCAATTACCTTAAATTGGATGAAAATATATATGTTATCTATATCTCAAACTGAACCGATTTTCACGAAACTTTGCACAGATCATTCTATACTTAATTCAGTAGCCTATGCCAAATTTCGTGGAAATCAAAATATATATAGGGACCTTGGTGCGCCATTTACCTTAAATCGGACGAATATATATCTGGGAGCTATATCTAAATCTGAACCGATTTTCACGAAACTTTGCACACATCATTCTATACTTAATTCAGTACGCTATGCCAAATTTCGTGCAAATCAAAAGACATATAGGGACTTTGGTGCACCATTTACCTAACATCGGACGAAGATATATATAAGAGCTATATCCAAATCTGAACCGATTTTCACGAAACTTAGTACACATCATTCTATACTTAATTCAGTAGTCTATGCCCAATTTCGTGGAAATCGAAAGATATATAGGGACTTTGGTACACAATTTACCTTAAATCGGGCGAAGCTATATATGGGAGCTATATCTAATTCTAGACCTAATTCATTGCGCTGTGCCAAATTTCGTGCTAATCGAAAGATATATAGGGACTTTAGTGGACTATTTACAGGGATGGTCCGTATGACAAATTTTTAGGTTTTCGACTGTCAAAAAGGTGTCAAAAAACGTCATATACCTGTATGAAATGTAAAAAATTTAGTAAACGTCATTTATTTCAATATTATCATTATATACAGTTTTTTTCAAGAATATATATTACTTTTACATATATCTGACTATCCCTTACTAGAACTGATACAAATTGCTAAACTTTTTTGAGAAGAAATTTTGAAATTTTATACGGATTTGAGTAAGGCATACTTAATTTCCAAATTGATTAAAGCAAATTGCTATTTTGCAAAAACCTAATGATTTTGGGTAGGTTTCCGACGTTTCTGACGTATGTATTATACTTCGTAAATGTATGTCATTTACGTCACTGTGTCTGACAGACCATCTCTGACTATTTACCTTAAATCGGACGAAAATATATATGGGAGCTATATGTAAATCCGAACCGATTTTCCCAATTTCTGTAGGATTTCAATAGGCTTGCACCAAACAAATGACCTGTGCCAAATTTCATCCAATTCGGATCACAAATGCGACATGTACTTTGTTTACAATTTAACATGGACAGACGGACGGACATGCATAAATCGACTCAGAAAGTGATTCTATGCATATTCTCAAAAGGAACCATGGGTCTATCTCGATTATTTTTGCCTGTTACAAACATATGCACAAAGACATAATACCCTGTACCACAGTGGGTGAAGGGTATAAAAATATAAGTAGAAAATTCAAAAAAAAAATAATTGACATTAATGATATCCTTCACCACACTGTGGTACAGGGTATTATGTCTTTATGCAAAAGGAATGGCCTATGGCCTTTTGAGAGTATGCATAGAATCACTTTCTGAGTCGATTTATGCATGTCCGTCCATCCGTCTGTTGATGTTAAATTGTAAACAAAGTCCATGTCGCATTTGTGATCCGATTTGGATGAAATTTGGTACTGCTTATTTATTTGGCACAAAGACGAAATCTATTGAAATTGGTGAAAATCGGTTCAAATTTACATATAGCTCCTATATATATTTTCGTCCGATTGAATGTAAATGGTCCCTATATATCTTTCGATTTGCAATAAATTTGGTAGAGTCTACTGAATTAGGTCAAGAATAATGTGTGCTAAGTTTCGTGAAAATCGGTTCAGATTTAGATATAGCTCCCGTATATAGCTTCGCCCGATTTAAGGTAATTGGTACACCAAAGTCGATATATATCATTCGATTTGCATGAATTTTGGCATAGCAGACTGAATTTAGTCTAGAAAAATGTGTGCAAAGTTTTGTGAAAAGCGGTTCAGATTTAGATATAGCTCCCATATATATTTTCGTCCGATTTTATGTAAATGGTGCACTAAAGCCTCTATATAAACGATTTGTAATTTTATTCAGATTTAGCTTCCATATATATGTTCGTCCGATAAAAATTAATCTCTGGTAAGTTTCGTTGAATTCGGTTCAAGTATAGATATAGCATACCTTCCGTATATAATTTCGACCTATCCATTGTAAATGTACACCATGTAATCAATGGATGTCTGATTGAGATTAAATTTTAAACCGAGCAACATACCAAATAGCGTGTGTCAAGTTAGCTTTAAATCGATTGACAAAATGTAGCATAGATTGCAGAATGACATGTATAGGGATTGATGTTTGCCGGTTTAGATATAGATAAATTTCACATATTTGAGTTCGTTCAATTTCATGTCAATGTTCCTTCAAACGTCTGTTAGGATACATATGTAGAATATACCCAAAGTGGTGAAGGGTATCATATAGTCCGACCAGTCCGAATTTACTGCTTTCCTTACTGTTTTTTTTTTTTTAGTTTGTGAAAATATGTTTACTTCGGAAAATATGTTATTTGGCTTAAAAACACTGAAGGAAATAGTGTGAATTTTAATTAAAAATCGTTAGATCATCTAGAAGGCACGTT
Source organism: Musca vetustissima (assembly GCF_032173495.1). Classification (NCBI taxonomy): domain Eukaryota; kingdom Metazoa; phylum Arthropoda; class Insecta; order Diptera; family Muscidae; genus Musca; species Musca vetustissima. The sequence continues at coordinate 9,828 of NW_026877899.1, read as the reverse complement.
AAAAGTCGGAGACTGGGATATGATAAATTTAGATACACCTTCAATTTTTATTCGCTGAGATTGGAACACGTTGCGTAGAATTTTTACATCTAATTTATATTTAACGCAGCGTGTAATGTTAATACTGGTAAATGCACTGTTAATGTCGCTACTCTTATATGGACTTGGAGCGTATTTGGGATCCATTCATTTGCATGTTAATAAGCTAAAGCGAATTAATAATACCATAACACGCTTTATTTATAATCAACTTAGTGACAATCACGTGTCGAAATATGTTACTCGCTTTATTGGATGTTCTTTTGAAAGATTTATTCACAATATATATTACCGTGGGCACTAAATAATGTTATTTTCTTTCACACATTCCTCCAGAAACCCCAAGATTTTGATACCTCGAATTTGGAATAATTACGCGATGTTGGAATGCACTGCCACTTGAGTTACGGATTTTTCTCATGGCAATAATGTTATACGTTTAAAATTTTTAAGTCAGTTACACATTCCATCGTAAAATTTACCATATTATGGATTTACTTTTTGGCCTTTGGTAGGGGCAGCGAAGTGCTACGGGTCCAGCTAATATACATATATATATATAAATGAATGAATTTCTGCTTGTTTGTTTGTTAGCTATAGACTCCTAAACTACTGAAAGGATTTTCAAGAAAATTTCACAGTCGATTTTTTAATTTTTTGATAGGGGCAGGGGAAACAGAAGCTCTCATACAAATTGCCCCTTTTTTAGGTCAGAATTGGCCATGTTGAAATAGGCTTCACCATAGCCTATTTTCAATATATACCTGCTTCTATGTTCACAACCCACTTTTCTGTAATGTTGCCAATTCGCATTTGTTTTTATGAAAATGATAAAGGTAGAAATATTTGATAGAGTTGCACTGAATAAGAAGTGCAGTAAGTAAATGTACACCTAAATTAGGAAATTTACAAAGTGTGCTATGGTTTCCTATTGGTTGTACTTGCTTAGCATTTTACATATATAAATTGTGTGATAATATAAGTGCGCTAATTTAATCAGTACATTGTTTACGTTTTTTCATAAACATGTTTTTAATTTAAAAAAAAAAATTGGCCTGTTCCCGTACTGCAAGAATCTACTATTTTTTTACTACGATAACACTTTTTTCCTTTATGATATCGGAAAAAATAGTAAGAATCGATGCTTTTACATTTTCGCAGAAGTATCCAGTGAGACTATAAATGTAATCGAATTCGTATTGTTTTGCAGGAAATAAAATTATGAAACTTGGAAATTATTAATATGAACTCCAATGACACACAAGGTCATGACGTGCCCCGAAAGTAAAATAGGCTGGACAAACTTCAAAAAATTCCGCGTGAATGCGGAGTTATAGCATAGTACCTCAAAAATTATGAACATGGTATATGCGTATATCTTAAGAACTGTTATAGATTACGGCTTAAAAATTTGTCAGATTAACGTAGATGTAAATACACGTCATCTATACAAAAATTAACATAGTACGATCAACGGAAAATTCACATTTTACTGCATTTTCAAAATCAGCATATTGAAAATAGAAACCAGTAAGGAAAGTAGTTAAGTCGGATACCCTTCATATAGTCGGCCCGACTATTAACATGAAATTGGATGAAATAAAATATGTGATATTTATCTAAATGTGAATCTACCTATCATCCGTTGGGCTATGTTTGTACTTCTAGTAAACGCAACTACGTAATTCTATGCTCAATTTTGTATGTTGTGCAAAATTTGATGTCAATGTGACTGATGCCCAATTAACTTGAAATCGGTCGAAGACAGGTTAGATTCGGTGACAGGTTAGATTATACTAATTTCAGAACATGTTTTTCCTGTCACCCTATTGGTTCCTTTGTGCGTCAATTACTTAAAATCAATCTATAATAAAAGGGAGCTATATCTAAATCTTGACCAATTTTCACGAAACAAGGCAGACATCACTCTAGGCTCAATTCAGTACGTTATGCCAAATTTCGAGCAAATCGAAGGATATATAGGGACTTTGGTGCACCATTTACATGAAATCGGACGAAACTATATATGGGAGCTATATCTAAATCTGGGCCGGTTTTCTCGAAACTTGGCAGACATCACTCTAGGCTCAATTCAGTACGTTATGCCAAATTTCGTGCAAATCGAAGTAAATATAGGGACTTTGGTGCCCCATTTACATGAAATCGGACGAAACTATATATGGGAGCTATATCTAAACCTGGAACTTTGCAGACATCATTCTAGACCTAAATGATTAGGCTGTACCAAATTTCGTATAAATCGAAAGATATATAGGGACCGTTTACATTAAATCCGTGAAATATATATATGGGAGATATATCTAAATCTGAACCGATTTTTCCCAATTTCAATAGAGTTCGTCCTTAGGCCGAATAAGTGACCTATGCCAAATTTCATTCAATTCGGATCATAAATGCGACCTGTACTTTGTTAACAATTTAACATGGACAGACAGTGATTCTAAAAGTGATTCTACGCTTATTCTCAAATGGAACCATGTGTCTATCTCGTTTCCTTTTGCCTGTTACAAACATATGCACAAAGACATTATACCCTGTACCACAATGTGGTGAAAAAAGTTAACAGTTAGAAGAAGCTAAGCAATATTCTAGGCTCAATTTAATACCTTGTGCAAACTTTCGTCGCAATCGGAAAAATGGGTACTTGATACACGATTTACATAAATTTGAACCGAATTTATCCAAACTTACCAGTAGTAATTTTTGTCCCATTTCGATACGTTGTTCAAAATGTTGTGACAATCAAACAAACTTAGATAAAATCAGTCGAAAATATATAATGTAGCAAATTATGAACTGATTTCATCCAAACGTACCAGACCCATTTTGTAGACCCATTAATATACATTGTGCAAAATGTTGTGTCAATCGAACAAACTTTCACCTAAAACCGTCCCAACTGAGCTTCTTTGATGTACCACTTAACTTTGATGCTCCTATGTCAAAATCTGAACCGATTTCATTACAACATGGCATACGTTAGGCTATACTAACTTTAGTACGTTGTGCAAAATTTCGTGACAATCGGCCTAAATTGGACTCTTTTTACTATTTACTAAAAATAAGAGAAAAATATATATGGGAGCTATAACTGAATCTTATCTGATTTTCACCAATTTCAATAGCCAAATAAATGAGCTGTGCAAATGTTATCCAAATCGGATTATAAATGTGAATTCCATATAAATTGGACCTCCAAAAAATCAATATTTTAGTCCCGTAGGTATATACCGTAGGTATATACCAGCACAATAGCGTACGTTTTCCAAATTCGAAATGGAAAGAATATATGGGCAATATTGTCAATTTTTTATTTTCATTTTATTTCCATTTCAAAAAATCAGTTTTTTGTTTTCGTAATACATCAATGATTTTTGGTACAGAGAAAAATGTTCTAACTCTGAAAACGTTTGCGATCAAATTTTTGGTTGATGCGCGCAAAAGTTATCGAGGTTTTAATTTTGGCCATAAGGAAAAAAATCTTAAAATTACGCTGTTTATTATATTGACCAAAAACGTTGATATATATATTCCTTCGTAAAATAAGAATATAGGAAATTACGTTAATATTTTCATTATATTAATGACATGCATCAATCTAAAAATGAATTTAAAACCAGTAAGGAAAGTAGTAAAATCGGACGGGGCCGACTATATGATACCCTTCACCACTTTGAGTATATTCAACAGATGAATCCTAACAGAAGTCGCATTTTTAAAGGACCAGTAAAATGAAATTGGAACCATAAACACGTCATTCTGCAACCGATACTAAATTGTTCATTTGGTCAGATATAGAAGCTATATCTAAATCTGAACCGATTTCAGGAAACTTAACACACATCATTCTAGACCTAATTTGTTACGCTGTGCCAAATTTCGTGCAAATCGAAAGATATATAGGGACTTTGATGCACCATTTACATTAAATCTGACGAAAGTATATGTGGGAGCTATATATAAATCTGAACCGATTTTCAGGCAACTTTACACACATCATTCTAGACCTAATTTGCTACGCTGTGCCAAATTTCGTGCTTAAATCGACCCAAAAAGTGATTCTATGCATATTCTCAAAAGGAGCCATGGGTCTATCTCGATTATTTTTGCATGTTACAAACATATGCACAAAAACATAATACCCTGTACCAGAAAAAAGAATTTGGTTCAAGAACCTCAAAACCTGGGGGCTACCAGAAAAAATTGACCAATATTTATAATTTATAGTGGAGAGATGTGCTACCTAATAAGAACTCGACGTACTAAATTACAGTCAATTTGGTCGAAATCCGATCAGAACCCCCAAAATACCAAAAATTTTGGGGTACCGTTATATGTGTACTACCAGAAAAACTGGACCTATATTTATAATTTTTAGTGGAGTAATTTGGTACCCAATAAGAACCCAATGTACAAAATTTCAGCGAATTTAGTTATAAAACGAGCACAAAAACCCGAAAATACCGAAAATTGGGGGTGCCCTAATATGGGGGCTTTCCGAAAAAATGGACCTTTATTTATAATGTTTGGTAGGGAGATTTGGTACCCAATAAGAACACAAAGTACCAAATTTCAGTGAATTCGGTCGAAAAATGCGATCAAAACCCCCAAAATACCGAAAATTGGGGGTAATCTTATATGGGGGCTATCCGAAAAAATGGACCTTTATTTATAATTTTTGGTAGGGAGATTTGCTACCCAATAAGAACTCAATGTACAAAATTTCAGCGAATTCAGTTAAAAAACGCGCTCAAGAACCTCAAAATACCGAAAATTTGGGGGTACCCTTATATGGGGGCTATGCGGAAAAATGGACCGTTATTTATAGTTTTTGGTAGGGAGATTTGCTACCCAATAAGAACACAAAGTACCAAATTTCACCGAATTCGGTCGGAAAATGCAATCAAAACCCCCAAAATACCGAAAATTGGGGGTAATCTTATATGGGGGCTATCCGAAAAAATGGACCTTTATTTATAATTTTTGGTAGAGAGATTTGCTACCCAATAAGAACTCAAAGTACCAAATTTCAGCGAATTCAGTTAAAAAACGCGCTCAAGAACCTCAAAATACCGAAAATTTTGGGGTACCCTTATATGGGAGCTATGCCTAAACGTGGACCGATTTTCTCCGATTTCAATAGGGTTCGTCCTTGGGCCAATTAAGTGACCTGTGCCAAATTTCATCCAAATCGGATCATAAATGCGACCTGTACTTTGTTAACAAAAAATACATGGACGGACGGACGGACAGACGGACGGACGGACAGACGGACATGCATAAATCGACTCAGAAAGTGATTCTATGCATATTCTCAAAAGGAACCATGGGTCTATCTCGATTATTTTTGCCTGTTACAAACATATGCACAAAGACATAATACCCTGTACCACAGTGTGGTGAAGGGTATAAATATCTACATAATCTAAACACTATGATGAATCAAATGATATCAAAATATTGAGGAACATTTTTTGTTTTTGGTTCGAAGAAATGTCATCATATTTATTTTTTTAATTTTATACCAGAAATTTTACAAAAAAATTTTGGGGTTATTCTTTTATTTTACCCGAATTTCAACAAAATATTGACATATATAAAAATAATCACTTTTTGTGAATAAGTATACACTTTGTGGATTATAGCAAGACCATTCCGATAAATCTTGGTGTTCTCCGTGATAGATCATTTATTGAAATAGAAATGATACAAAAAAACGCAAATAAATCCGCGATATTTTCAAAAACATTTTTTGGAAAATTTCGTGTTTTTGGACCAAAAAAGACTGAAGGATTTACAATGATTATATCTTTTTTGTTTTTAATAATTTTTTTTATTTTTGTTTTTTGCAGGTTATTTACTGGTTTTTGGAGACAAATCATGACAACATATGATGTACAGAAACGCGTCAAAATCATTGAAATTTTTATTCTTCTGGAATGTCAATTATTACAACTCAACGAAATGATCGTCGTCATTTTAATGTCCGAACAGCACCCAGTCACAACATGATTAGAAACTTAGTCTCCCGTTTTGAGGAACATGGAAAAGTGTCAGATCTTCCAGGAGGAAGAGGTCGATCTGTGCGCAATGAAGCATTCGTGGCAGAGTGTAAACGAAGATGCATCTGTCTCTACTCGTCGTGGTTGTACTCAATTGGGAATCTCCAGAACATCCCTGCAAAGAGTTTTGAAGTGGGATCTTAAAATGTTTCCGTATAAAATTGGCACAGCAACTGCTCCCCCAAGACCATTATCAACGCATGCAATATGCTATTCGAATAATTTCCAGAAATTGTGAATTTGCTTGGCCTCCACGTTCATCAGATTTGACCGCTCCAGACTTTTTTTGTGGGGCTATTTGAAGGGAGTTATGTATATGAATAAACCCTCAACAATTCAAGAGCTTAAGCACAACCTTCAAGCAGAAGTAAGCTACTTGGAACCAGAAACTCTACGTGCTGTAATGGAAAATGCGGTTAAAAGGGTCAATTGTTTTTACTGATCGCGGGTACCCACATCATTCAATTAACAGATGTAAAAATTTGGCCCGAAATATAGCTTTTTTAGAAATTTGATCACAGATCGCAAAATTTTTACGTTTGGATGTGTATTATTCTGAAGCTGTGTATACCACATACACAAAATATATATCAAATTACTCATATCAAACAACTCAGATTAACAAAATGTAATATGCATTGTAATTTATTTTTCTAAAAACTAACATTTAAGTTACTGTATTTAATGTTCTGTTCCGCTGTTCTGTGTAAATAAACCTCTACTGTGTTATTTTTACTTTTTGGCATTGAAAGTATCCTTCATTTCCGCAATATCATTTGTTTATTATGTGTATGTAGATAACTACTAACAAGTGTTTATTATGACCAAAACACAATCACACAAATTGGAACCTACACAAGTAACTGTGTTTTTACTATTCTCGCTATCTTGCCATTTCTAAACCACGACTATGTATACTTTATATGAAAAATTATACAACCTTCTATTTTATACTTAAACAATGCTGCCGCCACGGATAATGATGAGAATATTAACTATATTAGAAAAGGAGAGGTGGATGAACGGAATAGTTCAGTTTTTGCGATAACTAAAGTTGTTTATTTGCCGTTGCTCAGCATATTTGTTGTTGCTACAAATGAATGGAGTGTATATAATGGACCGAAGGGGCTGTTGTAACGATGCTGCTGTTTTTATTCGGACCAAGTACTTTCTCCTTGAATTTGTGATGTCCTTTGTTTCTATTTTCATATGCAAATTGTATACGAAGAATAACGTTGAGAGATGAATGAATGGTCAACAACAGCTGCTGTAGTCCACCGCAAAAATCTGCAGCAAACACGGAAGAAACGTAATAGCAGTGGTAGCTAGTTTTGTTATCTGTTGCAATGAGGTTTTTTTCGGGTAGGTAGTGGTAATAATAATAACCGCAATGAAAAGTGAATTTTTTTATAAGGTTTAATACTGTTTTTATATGAAAAAATTTATTATTATTTAATAAAATGTTGAAACGACGTGACATTATTCTCAATATTAAGATGCACCAACTTATATATTATAAGTTGTTCGGGACTTAAATTCCAAATTAAATTATATTTGCAATACAGAGTTTTCTTAATGGAATACGAAAATTAATAAATTAATGACAGACATCCATGTCAATAAGACGCCTAATTTCCAACTCTCTCGCGGGATATATGGTCTACACGGAGTTGACCATATGATTACCACCGGGCATTCGCATTTGACAGAGTAAATTTTTTTAGGTCCATTTTAGTTTTTTTGAGAAATGTAATTGAAATCGTTTCCCTGCAAGATAAGTGTGCGTATCAGTTTTTATACAACTAAAATTTTGACGAAACAACATTTGATTGATATTGGTATGAAAGCCAAACTAAGTAAGAGAATTTCAAAATTCAATGAAAAACTCGGATGAAAATATATGAGAACAATACTTATATCTAAAATACGCTGCACTGTGGTCGAAATCAAAATATATATCCAACGTTTGTTCGATTCCGATAAAATTTTTGAGTGACGCTTTACTGTAGAATTTGCTTTAAATCCGTACATTTTTTCATATTTCTCTCATTGCGATTGCATGTCGATCGGACAAACATTAAGAGTTTGGTGCACATTTTTTGTAAAATTGAATGAGTATATATGTTATGCGGGAGCTATATCGAAACACACATCATTCTGGACTCAATTAAGTGCGCTATGCCAAATTTCTTGCAAATCGAAGGATATATAGGGAATTTGGTGCATACATAAAATCGAACGAAAATATATATGGGAGCTATATCTAAATCTGAACTGGTTTTAACGAATCCTAACACTCATCATATGCGAGCTATATTTTTTAGTCCCATTTTGTATTAATGGAGCACCAAAGCTCCTATATATCTTTCGATTTCCAAGAAATTTAGTATAGCATACTGATTTGAGTCTAGAATAATGTGTGCTTGAATTCGTGAAAATTGGTTTAGATTTAGATATAGCTCCCATATATATATTCGTCCGATTTTAGGTAAATAGTGCACCAAATTCACTTCATCCTTCGATTTGCACAAAATTTAACATGGCGTACTGAATTTTTGTGTTTACTTTCACGAAACTTAACACACATCATTATACCCTACACCACACTGTGGTACAGGGTATTATGTATTTGTGCATATGTTTGTAACAGGCAAAAGGAAATGGTTCCTTTTGAGAATATGCATAGAATCACTTTCTGAGTCGATTTATGCATGTACGTCCGTTCGTCTGTCTGTCCATGTTGAATTGTAAACAAAGTACATGTCGCCTTTATGAACCGAATTGGATGAAATTTGGCACATGTCACTTATTTGGCCCAAGGACGAACTCTATTGAAATTGGGAAAAATAGGTTCAGATTTAGATATAGTTCCGATATATAGTTTCGTCCGATTTAATGTAAACGGTCCCTATATATCCTTCGATTTGCACGAAATTTGGTACATCGTAATGAATTAGGTCTAGAAGTATGTGTGTTAAGTTTCCTGAAAATCGGTTCCGATTTGGATATAGCTCCCATATGTATTTTCGTCCGATTTAAGGTAAATGGTGTACCAAATCATTCGATTTGCACGAAATTTGGCACAGCGTACTGAATTAGGTCAAGAATAATGTGTGTCAAGTTTCTCTATATTTTTCTCTATATTTTCGTCCGATTTAAGGTAAATGGTGTACCAAAGTCCCAATATATCTTTCGATTTGCACGAAATTTGGCACAGCGTAATGAAGTAGGTCTAGAATGATATGTGTCAAGTTTCCTGAAAATCGGTTTAGATTTGGATATAGCTCCCATATATATTTTCGTCCGATTTAAAGTAAATGGTGTACCAAAGTCTCTATATATACTTCGAGGTAAATAATGCACCAAAGTCCCTTTATATGCTTCGATTTGCACAAAATTTGGCTAGGCGTACTAAATTGAGTCTAGAATGATGAGTTTCGGGAAAATCGGTCGAGATTTCGATATAGCTCCCATATACATATATGTTCTTCCGATTATATGTAAATGATGCACCAACGTCCCTACATATCTTCCGATTTGCACGAAATTTGGCACAGCGTACGGAATTAAGTCTAAAACGTTGAGTGTTAAATTTCGTGGAAATCGGTTCAGATTTAGATATAGCTCCCATATATATTTTCGTCCGATTATCGGTAAATAGTGCACCAAAGTCTTTTGTATCCTTCGATTTGCACGCAATTTCGCA
>NW_026877898.1:0-23545 GCF_032173495.1 Musca vetustissima | reverse complement strand
ATATGTCGGTATTTTGGGGTTCTTGAGTGCGTTTTTCAACCGAATTCGCACAAAAAAATTATACATACAGGTCTAATTTTTTCCGGTAGCCCCCATATAAGGGTACCCCCCAAATGTCGGTATTTTGGGGTTCTTGAGCGCGTTTTTCAACCGAATTCGACAAAATTTGGTATTTTGTAGTCGTATATGGTAACAAATTTCCCTACAAAAAATATTAATATGCACTCCCTTTTTGGGGTAGCCCCCATATAACACCCTTTTTATACCCTTCACCACACTGTGGTACAGGGTATTGTAACAGGCAAGAACAAACGAGATAGACACATGGTTCCTTTTGAGAATATGCATAGAATCACTTTCTAAGTCGATTTATGCATGTCCGGCTGTTCGTCTGTCTGTTTATGTTAAATTGTAAACAGCCGATTTGGCTGAAATTTGGCATAGCTCATTTATTTGGCCCAAAGTCGAACCCTATTAAATTGGGAAAAATCGGTTCAGATTTAGATATAGCTCTCATATATATTTTTGTCCGATTTTTGGTAAATGGTACACAAAGACACTGAAAATCTTGAAAGATTTGCACAAGTTTTGGCATAGCGTAATGAATTAGGTCCAGAATGATGTGTGCCAAGTTTTGAGAAAATCGGTTCAGATTTAGATATAGCTCCCATATATAGTTTCGTCCGATTTAAGGTAAATGGGGCACCAAAGTCTCTATATATCTTTCGATTTGCACGAAATTTGGCATAAGGTACTGAATTTAGCCTAGAATTATGTCAGCTAAGTTTCGTGAAAATCGGTCCAGATTAAGATATAGCTCCCATATATAGTTTCGCCCGATTTCATGTAAATGGTGCACCAACGTCCCTGTATATCTTTCGATTTGCACGAAATTTGACATAACGTACTGAATTGAGCCTAGAATGATGTCTGGTATGTTTCGTGAAAATCGGTCCAGATTTAAATATAGCTCCCATATATAGTTTCGTCCGATTTCATGTAAATGGTGTACCAAAGTCCCTATATATCGTTCGGTTTGCACGAAATTTGGCATTGCGTAATGAATTAAGTCTAGAATGATGTATGTTAAATTTCCTGAAAATCGGTTCAGATTTAGATATAGCTCCCATATATATTATTGTCCGATTTTACACAAAATTGACACAAACTTTTCACAACATACTGGAGTTAGAATAACATAGAAGTTGGTTTTAAATGCTTTACCATGGTGAGTCAAAAATTGTGCTCCACGTTCTGAAGTTACTATAACGTGTGGCAAGTTTAGTTCAAATCGGATTAGATTTTGATATATATATATATATATATATACGCTTATAATTGATTTTCATAATACTGTCCCTGGTCCTTTAAAAATTCGACGTCTTTTAGGTTTCATCTGTTGGATATACCGAAAGTGGTGAAGGGTATCATATAGTCGGCCCCGTCCCATTTTACTGATTTCCTTACTGGTTTTTGTAACTATAATTGTGAAAATTTCCAACCACAATTCGTACATCCCCTTGGGTTATTACATACATATACTAAATAAATTTTGAAAATAAGCTGTGGTAGATGCACACAACAAAATTCCTTTCAAAGGAAACCTGTTGTTACGATGCTCTCCATTTGTATGATAATGGAGACCAGCAAGGTAAAACATGAACGGCAACAATATTCACTTCATATTTTTTTGTTGTTGAGTGCAACCAGATGCAATTCTTCGATATTGTTCCATAAATGCCATAACAAAGCAATGTTGTTGCTGTTTTTTTTTTTTTTTTTCTTTTGCTGCAACTTCTGCGAATTCCACAAAACATAAACGAAACTAACTAAATTTGCCCGAAGTCAACTGCGCAAGTGACAGAAAGACAAATAGGTTTTGTTTTTTGTTGAATGACAAGAACATATATCGTGTTGTGTGGGAGTATGGCTTCGAGGTTGGCATTTTATTAATGCAATAGTTTGAGGGCAATTTTGACTAAAAATGGTTTTCTTTTGAAATGCTGACGGAGGTGGAAAACAAATGAAAAATAAAAATAAATATATATTTTTACGAAAAAATACAATTTTTGATAACCAAAGAAACCACTTTCGTTCAATTAAAGTCTAGAATTTAAAAGTTGTGCATACACATTCTGAAGTGAATTACGATGGAAAGGTATAATTCAAATACAGAATTTTTTAAATTGGTTAGGCTCGGTTCCCATTTATGTACAACCTTTCCTTTGATATTTTCTATATTAACATGTTAAATCCTTTAATTGGTTATGGTGGGTTCCCATTATTGTACAACCTTTCCATTCATTTGATATTTTTTGTATTAACATGTTAGCTCCTTATATGGTGCATATTTTTGGCAATCTGCTTGATATTCTAAACTTTAAATTTTGTTAAACCGTAGTTTAAGTTTTTCAAAAATATTTTCCAAACTATCACTGATGTGTTCGGCTTCATGTTACTTTCCCTGTTCTTGCTGACGTTGTGGAATCAATATCAAATTTATACATGTTTTGTTGCCTTTTTGCAATCACTTACAAGCGGCATTCTATTTTGTTATTGTCACCCACATCATGTCACTTTTCCCTAAGAGTGTTGCTTTTCGTTTTTAAGAAAGGTATATGGTCATTTCGACCAAATTGGAACATGTGTATAATGAGTTGTAAATAGTTCTTGACTTCTAGTTCTGAACCTGTTTAGGAATATGTAACTATTATTATGATGTATATTAATACATACAGTATTTCGTTAAGTTTTCCCATTTAATTTTCGTTTACTCAAAATGTTACGCCCTGTATTATAGCGGCCATGGTTAACTGGAGAATAAACGACCGCGTCCCTATATTCAGTCAAGAAGATGAGCAAATAGCTATAATCCATATAAAATCGATGTTCTTCTACATCAGGCTTATTTGTGCCCATGCTCCGACGGAGATTTTAATGCAAAAATGGAAGGGAAAATATTTTTGCCCCACCGTTGGAAAGTTCAGCCTCCATGAAGAAACATCAGCAAAAAACTTCTAACTACCATGTTTTTTGCAGAACAAGATTCAAGCATATCGACATTCACATACAACGAGAAATCAAATTGATCATATACAGGAGATTATGAAGTCCGGAAATTTTACCAACGAGTGAAACACCAAAAGAAACACCGAAAGCTTTGGTGTAGGCACATCCTCCTTTAGAGATTAAGAGGAAAACCTGGTTACAGATACATATAGCGTGTTGAGGATCTGGAAGGAGCATTTCGAAAAGATTCAAGCATATCGACATTCACATACAATGAGAAATCAAATTGATCATATACAGGAGATTATGAAGTCCGGAAATTTTACCAACGAGTGAAACACCAAAAGAAACACCGAAAGCTTTGGTGTAGGCACATCCTCCTTTAGAGATTAAGAGGAAAACCTGGTTACAGATACATATAGCGTGTTAAGGATCTGGAAGGAGCATTTCGAAAAGCGTCTAGTATCAAATAGTGGCGGTGAAAACGATACCCGTAATCAAAACCAGTAAGGAAAGTAGTAAAGTCGGACGAAGCCGATTTTATGATACCCTTCATCATTAACATGAAATTATATGAACAAAAATATTTGATATTTAACTAAATGTGAACCGGTTTAAATCAATTTTTAAATATGTCATTATAGAGTAGTTTGTTTACAATCGGGTAAATTATATAAATTAATTTAAAGCAAATCTCAATCGAACATCTATTTATTATTTGGAGCTCAATTAACATGAAGTCGGTCGAGAATATATATGGGCTGTTTTGCCATTTCTACAAAACGCAGCTACGCCATTCTTTGATCATTTTTATACTTTGTGCAAAATTTCGTATCAATATGACAAAATTGAGGAGATTGGTGCACCATTTGCTTTAAATCGGGCAAATATATATATATATATATATATATATATAATATATAAAAGCTATATTCAAATCCAAACCGATTTAAAAGTTCAAGGTTATACTAAGTTCAGTATTTTGGGTCCTTGGTGCATTATTTACTCCAAATCGAACAAAAATATATATGGGAGCTAAACTAACTTCAGGATGTTGCTCAAAATTTTATGTCTACTGGCCATATTATAGACATAAAATAGGACGATTATATATATATATATATATATGGAGTTATATCAAAACAGAACCGATTTCAACAAAACTTTGGAGAAAATATGACGGTTTTTTGAAAAATTCGTATGGTCTTTATGTGTGTTAAGTTTCGTGAAAATGAGTTCACAACGTGCACAACGTATCAAATAACATTATTGTGTTCACTTTGTTTAATTAGTAGATTCCATATATATTTCGAACGGGTGTCTGATTGAGATTAAATTTTGAACAGTCCGGCATACCGAATAGCGCGTATAAACTTTGCTATAAATCGGTATCGGACTCTAAATCTAACCGAATGAAATTAAATTTAGCATTGGTTGCAGAAAGGCATGTATATGAATTGATGTTAGTCGGTTCACTTGTAGATAATGATAACATATTCAAATTCAATTCAATTTCATGTCAATGTTCCTTCGAGGGAACATTGACAAGAAATTGTTAGAATGCATATGTAGAATATACCCAAATTGTTGAAGGGTATTATATAGTCGCCCCAGTCCAACTTTACTAATTTCCTTACTGGTTTTTGTTTTGGATTTTTTAAAGACTAAATTATAGTCAAAGATGTAGTAAAATATTTTTAACAGTATCGTTCTCACCTATAGGGTATCAACAATATTTCATATCGGATCCACCATCAACGTCACTGGAGAAAGGAATAACAATAAAAAATTCCATAGAAACATTAAATAAATATGTGTTAAATGTCATATGTGAAAAGGTGACAATATTCTCACACAACCCATACACGGATTCATTTCCGTAGGCCATTATAGTAAATTAATTTTCATTTTGAGAGTCTTAAGAACGGAATTAATATGGTATTGTCATCAACAATATGTATGATACAAATAAATAAATGTAAACTATAAATCGAGAGACAGAATACGTTTGGTTCATTTTACCATAAGTGAGTATATGGATGTGGTAAAAAGATGAGAACAATATTAAGAATATATTTGAAAGAAAATGTGGAAGTAAAAAAATGTGAAACAATACCTACAGTAGAGTCGAATGCCATCACCCGTCTTTCACAATATATAAAGTCTACAGATTGTGATGAAGATAACAATGAAAGAATTTTTACATGTCCTGAAATCTCAAAATACTGAAATTGTAGGTACTGCTGTATGAGTGCTATTTTTGACCATGTGTCAAAAATCTTAAATGTACCGAAATTGAGGTAAATATGGGATCTGTACCAAAAATAGGCAGATGTAATTTGTTTATCATCGTTGGCATATACTGTTGGAAAACTTGTTCAAAATCAGGGTAGAAAGATTTAGCAATGCTAAATTACAGCCACTTGGTAATCCTCAAAATAACGAAATTGAGAGTATGGTTATATGTGCGCTATACCATATTCCATAATATCACAAGCCATTTCGTTGAAAATGTGCCCAAGCATATCGGTATTTGGCAGATACTTTTGCATGGGCTACTCTAAAAAGTGAAGCATTATTGATAATTTTTAAACAAAGAATTCTTAACATGCCAAGAGGTGGACTGTTTTCTATATTTTCTATTGATAATAAGGACGGAAACGATGCATTAGAACTCGAGAATACTTGACTAATGGCGAATTTGTCCTTCTGAGCTCATGATATGTTGGTTTAGTCTACTGAACTATAGAATGATATGTGCTTAGTTTCGTGAAAATCGGTTCAGATTTAGATATAGCATCCATATATAGTTTCGCCGGATTTTAGGTAAATGATGCACCAAATTCCTTGCAAATCGTTTGATTTGCACGAAGTTTGGTGCACTGTACTGAATTAAGTCCAGAATGATGTGTGCTAAGTTTCGTGAAAATCGTTTCAGACTTAGACATAGCTCCCACATATAGTTGCGCCCGATTTTAGGTAAATGGTATACCAAGGTCCCTGCATATATTTTGATTTGCAGGAATTTTGGTGTAATGTACCGTATTAAGTCTAGAATAATGTGTGCTAAGTTTTGTGAAAATAGTTTTAGATTTAGATATAGCTCACATATATAGTTTCGCCCGATTTTAGGTAAATAATGCTCCAAAGTCCCGGGAAATATTTTGATCTGCACGAAGTTTGGCTTAGCGTGCTAAATAAAGTCAAGAATAATGTGTGCAAAGTTTCGTGAAAATTGGATGTATCTATTTAGATCTATATCTAGACCGATTTACACAACGTACTGAAGTTAATGTAAAAAAATCTCTGGCAAGTTTCTTTGAAATCGGTTCAGATATAGATATAGCATAGCTTCCATATATAATTTCGACTTATAATAGTCGGTTTTGATATAGATAAAGATCACATATTTAAGTTCGTTCAATTTTATGTCAAAGTTCCTTCAAAAAGGCGACGTCTGTTAGGACACACATGTAGAATATACTCAAAGTGGTGAAGGTTATAATATAGTCGGCTCAGTCCGACTTTACTACTTTCCTTACTGGTTTTCCCTTCTAAAAGCAAAGGAATAACAAATATGATACATACGAACTTGTCCAGGTTTTTTTCGTTCCCTATTTCCTATTTTATCTACAGATGAGAATATCACATCTTAATAATAACAATTGCTTGAATTGAACGCCCACTCACAACATCCGATAAATTATTATCGACTATCACACATTCAAAACCAATAGAATATAATGGAAAACCATTACAAAAGTCAAATAACGGTAAGAAGTAGACGCGCCAATTTGACACATGTGCTAATGTCAATGACAGACAGTAAAATAGCATCGTCAATACATTGTCTAGAAGGAAGAAAAAACAAAGAAAACAAAAGAAGATAAAATAAATCAATAAAAAATGCAATACCATATTGGGCAGCAGACAGCCTATGCAATTAAGGTGCATTAGGGTGGATCGTTAAAATAAAAACTGATAAGAAAATTAAATGTCATCAGGAGATCTATGAATTTCATTAATTAAGGTAATTTCTCTGATATGACCGTGAACTCTCAAATTTCACCTCAAACTGTCGTGTGTGGTTTATCTGTGGTAGATGCTGTTTGCCAACCGCATTGAACGTGTCATAATCGGAATGAAAAAGTTAATTTGAATTTTAGTTTCAGTGAATGCAACTATATTTTATTTTTCAAGATATGTTTTGAAATAGGAAACCATGTTTAAATATATGTATTTAATACTTTCACCATCATCTTATTGTCTCGTTGTCACAGTTGCAAAGTAAACTAGACATATCGCCAACAGGGAGGAAATACCACACTCGCACATGATGATATAATGACAGTTTTTAGAATAGAAGACCACAAAAAAGCATAATCAACAAAAAGTGGTGTATGAAAGCCAGAGATAAAAGCCGTTGTAAAAAACAAGACAATCTATAAATAAAAGTGTGATTGGTTTTGTGAACATTTCTTGGTGAATGATGTCCACATGCTTGTCTCTGCATCAATTACACTGTGCGACAAATTTGATTTTTTTGATAATTACCGGGAAATTCCAACAGGTTATGAGAGAGGGGCTAAAAAAAGAAAACACGTGTATCGGGGTTTTGAAAGTTTACGTCGGAAGGTAACCTAGAAAGGGCGGACAATATTCCCCCTTTTCTAGAATTTTGATAATTTTCGAATTATGATTTCTTGAAATCCTTTCATTTTAGGTATATAGTCTCTTCAGCAATATTACTGATAAAATATCGAGGAATATTTTGGTATGCAACTTTAACCCTCAACCGA
Organism: Musca vetustissima; assembly: GCF_032173495.1. Classification (NCBI taxonomy): domain Eukaryota; kingdom Metazoa; phylum Arthropoda; class Insecta; order Diptera; family Muscidae; genus Musca; species Musca vetustissima. Next base: position 15,737 of record NW_026877898.1, on the reverse strand, counting down.
CTCATTAAAGGGGTCTTTTCGGTCCCCTTTTCCAGGAGTGATTGAAAACTCATTAAAAACGGGGTTAAAGCTGCTCAGAATATTCTACAGAAATGTTCGCCATAAAGATATTCGCAGTTATTGTCCGAACATAGTGAAATTTTACATGGCGAAGAGGATCGTGCCAAAAAATAATAAAATGTTAAATTGTAAACAATGTACAGGCCGCATTTATAATCCGAATTGGATGAAATTTGGTATAGGTCACTTATGTGGCTCAAGGACGAACCCTATTGAAATTGGGAAAAATCGGTTCAGATTTAGATATATCTACTATATATATTTTCGTCCGATTTAATGTAAACGGTCCCTATATACATTCCGATTAGCACGAAATTTGGTGCAGCGTAATAAACTAGGTCTAGAATGATGTGTGCAAAGTTTCGTGAAAATCCGTTAAAATTTGGATATAGCTCCCATATATATTTTCGTCCGATTTACGGAAAATGGTGCACAAAATCCTTACATATATTTCGATTTGTACGAAATTTGGCACAGCGTAATGAATTAGGTCTAGAATGATGTGTGCTAAGTTTCCTGAAAATCGGTTCAGATTTGGATATTGCTCCCATATTAATATATTTTCGTTCGATTTAAGGTAAATGGTGTAAAAAGGCTCTATATATATTTGGATTTGCACGAAATTTGGCATAGCGTACTGAATTAAGTCTTGAATGATGTGTGTTAAATTTTGTGAAAATCGGTTCAGATTTAGATATAGCTCTCAATATATATTTTCGTCCGATTTTAGGTAAGTAGTGCACCAAAGTCCCTTTATATCCTTCGATTTGCACGAAATTTTACATAGCGTACTGAATTGAGTCTATAATAATGAGTGGTGAGTTTCGGGAAAATTAGATTAGATTTAGATTCCGACATATCTCCCATATGTATTTTCGTCCGATTTTATGTAAATGGTGCACCAAGGTCCCTATATATATCCTTCGATTTGCACAAAATTTGGCATAGCGTACTGAATTAAGTCTAGAGAGATGTGTGTTAATTTGCGTGAAAATCGGTTCAGATTTAGATATAGCTCCCACATATAGATTATATTTTTAACAACGCGGCGTACCGAATAGCGTGTATCAATTTTGCTATAAATCGCGGCTCTAAATCTGCTCGAATGAAAATAAAGTTAGGATAGGTTGGAGAAAGAGGGAACATAGAAATGCAATTGTTAGGATACATATGTACAATATACCCAAAGTGGTGAAGGGTATCATATAGTCGGCCCAGTTCGACTTTACTACTTTCCTTACTGGTTTTAATATTACATCAGTAATCGGAGCAGTATAATCGGCGAGACCAGCCATATGATACACAATACGCATAATTGCCCCTGGTCTTTATTGTTCTTCGAAACGAATTCCGGTGTCAGTAAAAAATTCGCGATATATACACCTTCTTCTGTGATAATACTTCTAAACAAGAGCAGAATGTGAACATTGTAGTATATCTCCCAAATCCAATATATAAATCAATAAAATTTATATAAATTTAAAGGTTAACCACACTTCTTGTATATACTAGCAACTTTTTTACGCATTAAAAATAAATTTTTTCCGCTAAATATTGACCAATCATTATCAAAAAAGTCATGTTTTATTGTTGACCAGATTCCATACCCCGGATTCTAAATGTGGCTTGCAGAGCGTTTAGAAACATTAAATTCATATTTTTTGTTAATTTTATCCCTAAATCATACAAAACTATAAATATCGCACTTGATTTAAATCGAAACCTTATGCAAAATTTCATAGCTATCAGCGGGACAAACTTAAAACGCAAAATCGGTGTTTTGAGTAATACCTGTCTTGCAACAAACGAGCGATCATAATTGTGACCTCTAGAGCCACCAGAAAAAAACCTGATTGGAATCATTTCATTTAATTTTTATACCCTCCACCATAGTATGGAGGGTATATTAATTTTGTTTTTCCGTTTGTAACTCATCGAAATAATCATTTCTGACCCTATAAAGTATATATATTCTTGATCAGCGTAAAATTCTAAGACGATCTAAGGCTGTCCGTCTGCCCGTCTGTCTGTCCGTCTGTTGTAATCACTCTAGCGTCTAAACGAGTTGAGATAGATCGCCAAAATTTTGCACAGAGTCTTTTGTCTGCAGGCAGGTCAAGTTCGAAGATGGGATATATCGGTCCACGTTTATGCATAGCTCCCATATGAGGGTACCCCCCAATTTTCCGTATTTTTGGGTTCTTGAGCGGGTTTTTCAACCGAATTCGCTAAAATTTGGTATATTGAGTTGCTATTGGGTACCCAATTTCACAACAAAAATTATACATATAGGTTCATTTTTTCTGGTAGCCCCTATGTAAGGGTACCTCCCAAATGTCGGTATTTTGGGTTTCTTGAGCGTGTTTTTCAACCGAATTCGCTGAAATTTGGTACATTTAGTTCCTATTGGGTGCCAAATATCTCCACCAAAAATTATAAATATAGTTCCAATTTTTCTGGTAGCCCCTATGTAAAGATACCCCCATTTTTCGCTATTTTGAGGTTCTTGAGCGCGTTTTCAACCGAATTTGCTGAAATTTGGTATTTTGTAGTCGTATATGGTAACAAATCTCCCCACCAGAAATTATTAATATACACCCCTTATATGATTGGTTCCGTGTGTTGTCGTTACTTGTTTATATTAAAATAGTTATATGATTTGTTCCGTGGGTTGTCGTTACGGGGAATAGTCAATTTTTACCCTACAAAGACTATTTAGCCATCTGTTGTAGAATTCCGCCTTCTAAAGATATTGTGATAAAAAAAAAACTCAAACGTGACTATAATGAAATATATCGGCAGACATTTAGAAGGAAAGAATTGAGATAAACAATTAAAATATTGGGTTCAAAATTGGCATATACCGGTCATTAATTAGGCATAGCCCTCATATAATAATATGCCCAAATATTCACTATTTCCTACACTATGTAATCAATATTGTTCCCCCTTTAGGCATACCCTCATATAACTTTGTAATCTAAATTACAGTAGTTTGAGGATTTTATACTGTACCATGCGTTATCAGTATCAGTCCACCTTTTGGATCTTACAGATTTTAGGAAAAATCCCCATTAAAAATTGGTGTACATAATGCTTTACATAAATCGGTTTGTAGAATTATCGGTATATGCCCACTTTTTGGTATGTTCCCTATATTTTCATTGCATGTATCTGTCAGTATAACTATGGTGGAGGGTATCCAAAGTTTTATTTGTATTTAAGTGTAAAAATTAAGAAACATAGATAGCATTAACAATTTTCTTTATATAAAATTTTAGCACTTTTTTCTGGCTCTTTTCTAAAATCTAGCATTTTTTCTCAGCAAAGTTTTGGCAACACTGCCTGTTCCACCGTACGGTGAAGGGTATCAAAAAGAACTTTGGTGTACTATTTACCTTAAATCGGATGAAAATATACATAGGAGCTATATCTAAATCTGAACCGATTTTCACGAAGATATATATGTACTTTGGTGCACTATTTACATTAAATCGGACGAAAATATGTATTGGAGCTATATTGAAATTGGGAAAAATCAGTTCAGATTTAGAACTGATTTTTCCCAATTTCAATTGGGCCATATAAATGAGCTGTGCCAAATTCCATCCAATTCGAATCAAAAATGCGACCTGTGATTTGTTTACAATTTAGCATGGACAGACATGCATAAATTGACTTAAACCAGTAAGGAAAGTAGTAAAGTCGGACGGGGCCGACTATATGATACCATTCACCACTTTGGGTATATTCTACATATGTATCCTAACAGACATAGCTTGTTATTATTATAGACGTAATTCAGTATGCTATGCTGAATTCCGTGCAAATCGAAAGATATATAGGGTCTTTGATGCACCAATTACCTTATATAATATATATATATATATATATATATATATAGGAGCTATATCTAAATCTGAACCGATTTTCAGAAAACTCTGCACACATCATTCAAGACTATGCCTATGCTATGCCAAATTTCGTGCAAATCGAAAGATATATAAGGACTTTGGTACACCATTTACCTTAAATCGGAGGAAGATATATACGGGAGCTATATATAAATCTGAACCGATTTTCACGAAACTTTGCACACATCATTCTAGACTTAATTCAGTGCGCTATACCAAATTTCGTACAAATCGAAAGATATATAGGGACCTTGGTACGCCATTTGCCAAAAATCGGACGAAACTATATATGGGAGCTATATCTAAATATGACCCGATTTTCACGAAACTTTGCACACATCTTTCTTAGCTCAATTCAATACGCTGTGCCAAATTTCGTGCAAATCGAAAGATTTTCAGGGTCTAAAGTCCGTAAATCGGGCAAAAATACATATGGGAGCTATATCTAAATCTGAACCGATTTGTCCCAATTTCAATAGGGTTCGTCCCTGGGCCAAACAAATGAGCTGTGCCAAATTTCATCCAATTCGGATCATAAATGCGACCTGTACTTTGTTTACAATTTAACATGGACAGACGGACGGACGGACATGCATAAATCGACTCAGAAAGTGATTCTATGCATATTCTCAAAAGGAACCATGGGTCTATCTCGATTATTTTTGCCTGTTACAAACATATGCACAAAGACATAATACCCTGTACCACAGTGTGGTGAAGGGTATAATGAGAGCTATATCTAAATCTGCACCGATTTTCAGGAAATTTAACACACATCATTCTAGACCTAATTCAGTACGCTACGCCAAATTTCGTGCAAATCGAGAGATATATAGGGACTTTGGTGCACCATTTACATTAACACGGACGAATATATATATATATATATATATATATGGGAGCTATATCTAAATCTGAACCGATTTTCACGAAACTTAGCACACATCATACTAGACCTAATTCATTAAGCTGTGCCAAATTTCGTGCATATCGAGAGATATATAGGGACTTTGGTGCACCATTTACATTAAATCGGACGAATATATATATATGGGAGTTATATAGAAATCTGGACCGATTTTCTCGAAACTTGGCAGACATCTCTCTAGGCTCATATCAGTACGTTATGCCAAATTTCGTGCAAATCGAAGGATATATAGGGACTTTGGTGCACCATTTACATGAAATCGGACGAAACTATATATGAGAGCTATATCTAAATCTGGACCGATTTTCTCGAAACTTGGCAGATATCACTCTAGGCTTAATTCAGATATATTGGGACTTTGGGGCACAATTTACATGAAATCGGACGAAACTATATATGGGAGTTATATAGAAATCTGGACCGATTTTTTCGAAACTTGGCAGACATCTCTCTAGGGTCATTTCAGTACGTTATGCCAAATTTCGTGCAAATCGAAGGATATATAGGGCTTTGGTGCACCATTTACATGAAATCGGACGAAACTATATATGGGAGCTATATCTAAATCTGGACTGATTTTCTCGAAACTTGGCAGACATCACTCTAGGCTTAATTCAGTACGTTATGCCAAATTTCGTGCAAATCGAAAGATATATTGGGACTTTGGGGCACCATTTACATGAAATCGGACGAAACTATATATGGGAGCTATATATAAATCGAGACCGATTTTCACGAAACTTGGCAGACATAATTCTAGACCTAAATGATTAGGCTGTACCAAATTTCGTGCAAATCGAAAGATATATAGGGACCGTTTACATTAAATCGGTTTAATATATATATGGGAGCTATATCTAAATCTGATCCGATTTTTCCGGATCATAAATGCGACCTGTACTTTGTTTACAATTTAACATGCACAGACAGACAGACGGACGGACGGACATGCATAAATCGACTCAGAAAGTGATTCTATACATATTCTCAAAAGGAACCATGGGTCTATCTCGATTATTTTTGCCTGTTACAAACATATGCACAAAGACATAATACCCTGTACCACAGTGTGGTGAAGGGTATAAAAATGATTCTATGCATATTCTCAAAAGAAATCATGTTTCTATATAGTTTCCTTTTGCCTGTTACAAACATGTGCACTAAGACATTATTCCCTGTACCACAGTGTGGTGAATGATAAAAAATATATGCAGTTTTATTCGATTCCGTTAAGTCCTTCGTATTGGTGTAAGTATCATTTGGTACAGCCATTTCATTCACGAAGTGTTCTCTCTGTTGGCAACACTGCACTGTTGACAGCATTAATATAAACCATGATTGCGTATGAGTGATGTGTTCCATCATGTTGCTAATACAACATGCACAACCAGAAAACATCCACACATATCTATGGCAAGAGTCGAGATATATATATCGGAGTAATATGTCATGTTGACAAACTATTTAACATAGTTAGAGGAGGTAGTGCTATGGAGCCGAAAAGATAGAATGTTATTTTATGTCCAGCAGCATATAGTGGTTTTCGAAAACAATGACGTCAAAATTGAATAGAAATTGAAGTCTTACTTTGAGATCAAAATGGGAAGGTACGATTGTAAAGAAAAATTTTAAAAGATACAAAATATTTAAAATGAATATGAGGAAATTGTAATATAAAATTTTAGTTTACCAATAAATGTGTATTTTTCCACCTTGAATTTCAATGTTGGATTTTTTCTACAATCAGCCTTCTAACGAAAAATTCATCAACATTATTAAAACATATATATCGTACTTTAAATTAAAAGACAACGCATCTATTTATCACATGTTCAAAACGTTTTTCCTCACTTGCATGCAAAATATTTTTGCGTTATGAATTTCTTCTTTATATCTCTAAACACCGCTGTATGTATGTACTCATACACTTCTAAACAACATGTGTGTTAACATTTGAAATTTATGCAAAGCCTACTCTTTTAATACACAGAGCGCTGAATACAAAAATCCCTACCATTGAACATTCATAGTTCCATTTTAAACATTCAAAATAGCGCCTGGGGATAACAACCTTTGAGTGCTGAATGAAATGCCGGCTGAAAATCGTTTGGGAATAAATTCACCTGTGGTATTTCTATTGGATTTGTTATTTCATACCATTATTGTGCGGGCTATTCATTTGAGCTGCAAATATGATTTATTTTGAGGGGGACCAAACTATGACGGAACTTTAAACCGCGAAATAAATTTGTGAGAAAATTGGTATACATTTTTGGCAAAGATGATTTCGGTGAAATTCACGAATGTGCGTGTTATACAAAAACAATGACAGCACAAATTTGATTTGGAGAGAGTTTTTTTAATATTTTTTGAAGGATCTTAAAATGTTTTAACCACCTCAAGATCTTTAACCCTGTCTTTTAAGAGTAACTTTTAAAGACCTCTAAATTTTCAAGTTAGATTAGGGTAAAAATTGTAAAAAAATTATCTGTCGAACCAAGAATTTAGTTTATGAATTTAATACGCCATTCACATTTTGTTGTTTTGTTCTATTTTACAAAAATCATTAAACAAAAGAACAATAATTACATTTTCATGCCAACACATTAAACACAACATTTGATGATATTTTCCCCCCTCATTGATGCTACAAAAAAAAAAAAAAAAATAAAAAAAATAAAAAATGCCTACCCATTTAACAGCAAATATTCAAGTCAGCTAAACACAATACCATTATTCATATTTATGGTCTCGAGTATGTGTGTCATTATATGTACTCGGATACAGTATTCAAGTCAGTATATCAATGTGATATGCTGGTGTGTGTGTTTTTTTTTCACTCTCTCTTGCCTTTTCTTTAAATACTCACATAATTGGGTGCTTATTGTATGATAGCATGTATACTTGCGTGTGTGTTTGCGACTATTTGTTCCTTAGAAACGGATATGCGTAGAGAATATTCGTGTGTCGTTGTTGCTGCCGTTGTTGTTTTGTGTTTATGAATGGCATTCGTTAAGTAACCACATAATGTCTTACTTAAACGTTAAGTGTGTGTTAGAATTGTTCTGCATCCCTACCTCCTCCTCTCGCATAGTACACACTTGCTACATTGCTACGAACAATGAACTGTGAATGAGTCCTTGTTGTAAACAAAGCATGCATGGAATTTGTTTTTGTTGGTTTTTTCTGCACACAAGTGAAAGCTTTTATTCACTTCGTATGTTTTACTTCCGCTGGCATTAAATTTGTTATAACACTTGCTGCCGTCAGTGACGTTGTTTGTCTCAATAAGCTCGTAATACAGCAAGAGAGTCATTGAATTTTTTGTTGATGTCGCTGCTGTTGCGTCTGTGTTGGCGGTCTGACGACAGCGTCTTTGATGTTGCACATCAAGTGCCTTTATTTCTTTTGTGAAATAATTGCAAATTAAGACAGCAACGAATCTTAGTGGTTTGTAATTTAATTAGTGATTAACTATTTTTGGAGTATTTTGCAGCAATTAATGAGTTTTTAAAGCATAGGGAAATGTAAAGTATAGGAAATGCATTTATATTAGGAAATAAAGTAAATCCTAAACAGTTAGTAATGAATTAGAATAGTTTTTTACGCCCTCAGCCTTATGGCTAACTATGGTATAGATGAGATCCCCCAAATACAATATAAGGCGAATGGAATGCCTGATTTGAAACAAACTGTGCAAAATATAATATCTTTACAAAGCCTATATAAAGTCCTCCTCCAAAGGAACCTCTATTTTATAAACTTGTAAATTTTATTAAATTGAAGTAAGTTGAACAACCGATTTGATCATCATTAGTCAGTCTGAATGCCAGTCTGTTAATATCGCGATAGGGCTTTGAAAAATTTTACATACTTGCTACTACTTCTGGGTTACTTGGAATTGAAAATACCAAGATGTATCTACAGTTCTGAAGGAAGGAACATAAGTATGGATTTTAAAGATTGTTTGCTCAGCTTGTTTCTTTCAATATTTATTATGCTAACCGAAACTTTTGATATTTCCAAATTATTCTTACACCCTTCAGCACGCAAAGAAACCGATATAGACACATGGTTCCTTTTGAGAATGTGCATGTAATCACTTTCTGAATCGTTTTATGTCCGGTCGTTTGTCTTTTTGGGAACAAAGTACAAGTAGCATTTATGATCCGAATTGGGTGAAAATAGGCAAAGGTCACTTATTTGGCCCAATAACCCTATTGTAATGAAATAACTACTGATTGACGTATGTGGTGTTATGTTGAAATCGGTTCGAATTTATATATGGCTCTCATACATAATTTCACTCGATTACATACAAATTGTACAACAAAGTCCCAAAGTCTGCCCGAGTTACATGAAATCTTGCATGTCTTTCTGAAATGCGTTTGAGTTTATCTAAAATGGGTGATATAGATCACATATATAATTTCGTCTGATTACTTTTTAATAGTCCTTCAAAGATGCTATGCCGCGTTTTGTAATCTGAGATCATGTAATTTTGTATTACTTTTTCCAAAGAATTAACCTAATAACAGACATTTTACAATGAATTTATTACCATAAGAAGTTCCCGACATTTTAATAAATTTTGAATGCTAACTTGAAGTAAACCACATTTCTACGTGTTTATGAAAATAATATTAAGGAACTGTCCATCGATAAGCGTGTATTTTTGAAGTATTAGATTGATAATATTGGATTTATAAACAATACTCTTACAATAACATGTATATGGGAAATTACAAAAATCTTCTAAATTCCTTGAAACTGAGGTTTGCATGATTATAACTCGCGAAATATGAACATATTGCCTATACTTTAAATTCATTTCTATAAAATGATGTGTTCTTGTCAGAATCTTAAAATATTGGTAATAAATAATAAGTTGCGTGGAAGCTGTGATGGTGGAGATGTAAACATTTGGGTGAAAATGTTTTGAAGCCAACGAGTTTTTTTGTGTTCCTTCCTGATTTGTGTCTAAACTACAAAACGCACGCGCACGTGATCAGTGACTAAGTTGCAGAATACCCCATGGACAATATGGTTCTAATGCATTATTTTTCAATATAATCACTGCATCCACCCACAACGGATGCTGACATTTTGAAGCCGGATTTTCGTTGTTTTTTTTTTAATTTTTTTATAATTAGGATGCGCATCCAGATAATGGACTAAACTGATTATAAGATTGTAGAACTCGCGATTTTGCGTCGTTTGGTGTATAGCTCATGAATGTGCTCACCGTAGCTTTTTTGCAAATGCATTCCAAAGACGAAAATTTGGTGCGAACATATTTATAAAAAACCTATTTTTTGAGTCCTAATTTAAGAAGGTCCATTCATATTCCGTGGAACACCGAGTGATTTTAGTTTTTTTTTACGTGCCGGATCTAATGAGCCCATCCATGTTCAATTCCTTGAATGTGGAAAAAACTGCAAAAACATATTTTGACAAATTCGCGTATATAATCCCGTTTTCCTTCGAATTGATTTCGCATACAATCTTTATCATATTCATATTCGCGAATCTGTGTGAAAATAGGACAAAAATATATTGATACGCGAATAATATGCGTATTTTATCACAAATCGATTGTGAAGGCACATCCGCGGTTCTTCACCGATCCTTTAAAATAGGTATCCTATTGTGTATTTTCATATTAGATTACTGAAATCGGATGCGCATAAAAATTGTATGCACGTTGCGCCATTTTTAGACATTTTTAGGTGCATCGAGCGGCACACTTTGGCCGCTTAATGAAACCTCGAAAAATGCATAATTATTGGAAGAGATTTATTCGGTTTATACGAAAATTGCATGCGCATCAACTGATTTCCACTAATACGGGAACTGTATGCTTTTTTATCGTTAATCATTTTCATGTACGGTAACTGCATTATATTTGGTAATTTTTAAAGTCAAAACTCTTAACAGAGGAATATACCGATATTTAACAATCATCTACAAGAATTTGTAGAAGAAGTCGTCACGTGTTGTAGAAGATCTAGACTAAACCGTAGTATCTTAACCATACCAAAAAATAAAAAATTAAAAAAAAACATTTTGTGGCAATTCAAAAATTAATTTATTTTATTTTCAGATATTTTCATGCATTTTCATGTTTTTATTTGAATTACAACAAATAGGAATTCATTTAATTTATAATTGAAATACAAGGTTTAAAACCGCTATAACTTTTGTGCGCAGCATCCGAATTTGTGAACGCGAACATATTACGAATCAGCATATTTTTCTTAACCTATGTACCAAAAATCATGAATGTGCTCGCAAAACAAAAAAAAAAAATCAAAATTTTTGTTTATGGAATTTTGTAATTTCCCATGTCTAGAAGCATCCACAATAATGTGGACTGTAGTACTCCGTTTGCAATACCTTCATCGGAGACCCCCTAAATTATATATAAATCCCCACATTTCGGTACCTCATTATTGGGTAATTTAAAGACTTTGGGTACGTTTTTAAACAGAACCTATCTTAGTTGATATTTTGGGTTCTGTTGCTGGCCCTAAGTGTTATCAACATCTCTCCTCTTTGAGGTATAACTCACATATAAAGGCCCAGTCACATTTTCCGAACTTTTATACTTATAGCGGCATTTTCCCAGCAGCTGTAATTGACACTCCTGATTAGCATTTGTAATTGACATTCCGGATTCTTGGAGGGTAGTAATTAAACTGTAATTATGTATATGTCAATTAAAACTTTTTTATTATTTTAATATAATTATGAAAAAGTATTTAAAAAATCTTTAAAATAAGGCCCTAAATGTCAAAATATTTCATAGAAATTATTCTGAACGCAGGGAAGATAAACACGTAGGACGACGTAAAAGCCTGACTTATTGAATTAATATGACATGACATTATTTTGTCTACTTTTGTTTTGTGTCATTCTTTCTTTTTACGTTTAAATATTCTTGTGTTGTGATTTCCTACTACATTCCCTACTGCAAAGTTCCATTGTTACATATCTGTATGTGACCCACGAAAAGTAAACACACCTTGACATTCAAGAATAAATTTGTCAATGTTTACAATGTTGGGGAAGGCATTTTATTACTCTAGGCTACCACTTGGATTTAAATATAAGTCAGTATTTGCTGTATATCTACAATGATGGTTAAGTTTTCGCATGATGTGTTTAAATTTTCTGAGTCAAAATATGAATATACGGGTCATTAAATTAGTTTACAAACTAATTAATGTTGTTAACAAAAAAAATTATAAAAATGTCCATATATTAAAAAATTCATTATTTTTATATGAACTCTAGGACTTTATTTCACATGCTTCGGAATGTCCGATTTGAGCCAAATATGCACAGTTTTGATATTAGCTTGGTGTCAAATTCGGACTGTATGGCTGCATTTAAACTTCCCAACCAAGCTCCCGACGTTTCTGGTGAGTCACTGTATTGTATGTGGCCTAGCGTTGTACTGATGTATCACGACACCTTTCCTGTTGGCCAATTCTGGCCGTTTCTGGTCAATTGCTATCTTCAAACGGTACAGTTGTTGACAGCTGAAATCCGAATTTAGCTTTTGGCCATATGGAAGCAACTCATAATAAATAATCCCCTTCTTTTTGAATCCAGCTTTGTGTAAATGGTTAGCTGAGCAATGTTACGACTGCTTAAATGCCGGTCAATTTCGATAATTTCTCCGATTTTATAGACGTTTTCGACGACCGGCCTAATGAAAAAATATATGAAAATTTTCATGGATTTTCGGATCCTGCCAGAGACGACATTTATGATTTTATTGTAGGTCTAAAGCATTCCTAACAAAGAACGTGTAATCAGTCTTATCATGTTTTTAGAAAACCTTTTCAAATTTTGGAATTCAATTTGTATTTAATTGCGTAGCGTCCAACAATTGGCCATTCCAAATCTTATTTTGTTTCTTATTATTCAAAAATCTTTAATTGTATTCCCGTGGATGAAAATTATTCAATATCAAAAAGAAAACAAAGAAATACCCTCGAATACACAATAAGAGGCACAAAATAAATAAAAGCTATTGTTATGCATAGAAATACTATAGGGACTATTTACTTCTGCTGGGATACAAGGACAACATAAAACAACAAAATAATGAATAGGAAAGTCAAGGAAATTAAGTTTGAAACAAACAGACAGACAAGTTTTTCTTCTTTTTCTTTTGTTGTGTCTGTCTTACCATAATTATCGTAGCCGTTGTTGTTTTTGTTGTTGCCAAATGTTTAATTTGGTCAAATAGACTACGAAAATGTATATACAACATTACATAGTAATTATGGACTATATAACCTAACGACAAAACCTAGCAACTTAGCCAAAGCGACAGGTTATACACTGCGTTTCTCGTAGAACGCACCTCATATAATTACTGTCCTCCACAAAACAGTGTTGTTAAGTTCAAGGTAACATTGTTTTCTAGAATCCGTTAAATATCATAAAATGTTGCTGAGTCAATGTCAGGTTAATTTTCGTAGCTTAATTTGTTTAGAAGTTTCACTGGAGGTTTAACTTGAAATGTCTCAATTTAATGAATATCCGATTTGATGAGACTAAATGGAAATTGTGTAGGATTGGATACAATTATTGGGAGAAATTACAAGACCATGTTTTTTGTAAAACAATACATTATAAATGTGCCACGAATATCCTTGGTTACGAATCGTGGGTTTATGGTTATATATATATGCAGGGATGCAAAAGTTGGTACAATTGTACTAATTTTAGCACTATTTGGAAGTCAAAAGTACAATAGCACCCCAATGACTTATTTAGCACTATTTTTAAATTGTATCAAATTATTTTACTTAAAACCCCTTTTTACAAACTGTTATTTCTGTTCTTACAATATGTACTAAAAATTACAAGTAATGTCAATTTAGAAATGCAGTCTGAGCATGCCATGGATGTTCATCTTATGTATGTATGTTTTTATACTCTTCACCACACTGCGGTGCAGGGTATTATGTCTTTGTGCATATGTTTGTAACAGGCAAAAGGAAACGAGATAGACCCATATTTCCTTTTGAGAATATGCATAGAATCATTTAAGTCGATTTATGCATGTCCGTCCGCCGGTCTGTCCATGTTGAATCGCATTTTTGATTCGAATTGGATGAAATTTGGCACAGCTCATTTATTTGGCCCAAGGACGAACCTTATTGAAATTGGGGAAAATCGGTTCAGATTTAGATATAGCTCACATATATATTTTCGACCGATTTAATGTAAATGGTGGTCTTTCGATTTACACAAAATTTGGCATAGCGTACTGAATTGAGTCTAGAATGATGTGTGTTAATTTTCGTGAAAATAGGATCAGATTTAGATATAACTCCCATATATATTTTCGCCCGATTTAATTATAATTTGACATATCTATGTGTCAAGTTTTGCTGAAATCAGTTGGGATTTATGTATAGCTCCCATATATATTTTCTTCCGATTTTAAATAAATGGAGCACCAAAGACTCAATGTTAGGCAGATTCACACAAAATTTTGCACAACGTACTTAAGATAGTATAGCCAAACGTGTGTCAGGATTTATTGGAATCCGTCCAAATTTTAAGTAGGACCCAAGGGCCCAAAATATATCCATTAGGAAAAAAAACATGCATAAACTAGTCTTAACTAACCTGTAACAAGTTTCGTTGAAATCCGTTCATATTTGTATATAGCTTCCGTATCTATTTTCATCCGATTTTAAGTAAATGTTGCACCAAACGCTTCATGTTTTTTCAGAATAGAATGACGTAATTGCGTGTAGAAGTACAGATGTAGCCCATATATATTTCTGACTGACTTCGTGTTAATTGGGCTCCAAATATTCGACGAGTGGCCGATTGATATTTGCTTTAAATCGATTTACATAATTGTGACCCATTTTAACAAACGAATGACATCTTTATGGATTGATCCAAGACGATTCACATTTAGATAAAGGTTCACATATTTTAGTTCATCCAATTTCATGTTAATGACCCTTCTGTTAAGATGTATCGTTTTAATACATAGTTGTGAAGTGTATCATATAGTCGGCCCCGTCCGAGTTTACTATTTTTCTTACTGGTTTATGTATGTTTTTATTAAAAATTTTTTTATTAAAAAATGTATAAAAAGTACAATCGGTCTGAAAAAAGTACACATTTTATTGAAAAAAGAATAATTTCACATTTTATTGAAAGTCAGTACAATACAGGCCAGACGTCATAAATTTTTCATGTTGTCCCAATCTTTATTATTTAGGAGATAACATTTCTGAATGTTTATGTATAATTATAAACGTCGATTTAGATATATCTCCCATATATATTTTCGTCCGATTTTATATAAATGTTGTCCCATCTTCCAATGTTTCTCCGATTGAGATTGATGTTTTGTTACTGGATACCATAACCTATTGATGACGTCTAACAAAAGTATTGCCATAACAACCGTTTCATATGAAAAAATAAGCCATCTTAAAATCAAGTACAAGCTTACTATTATTGCTTCTGTTTCCTAAGAATCAAATGTTTGCCAAATATTTAAAAGTATTGGGATGAAGAAATGCCGTTTTCATAACAACAAATACATCACAAAATATGAACTTCGAATGAAGTTGTTTTTCCGAGGGAAATTGTATGAAAATTCCTTATGAAATTTAAAATGTCAAGGAATTTTATGATTAAGATATTACAGAAGGCCAACATTAGGTGACATATAAAGAAAATGTAGTCTTGCATCTGCAAATATTTTTCTATAAATTATAAAATTTCCAAAAGGAACTTATTTTAAGTATATGATAACCCAGGATATTTTCCCTTTTTCATAAGTT
>NW_026877897.1:0-22988 GCF_032173495.1 Musca vetustissima | reverse complement strand
TGACCGTTAAATTAAACATCGAAAAATGCATAATTATTGAAAGACATTGATTCGGTTTATACGAAAACCGCATGCGCATCAACTGATTTCAACGAAAACGCGAACTGTATGCCTTTTAATGTTGATCATTTTCATATACTGTAACTGCAATATATTTGGTCATTTTTAAAGTCAAAACTCTTAACAGAGGAATCTACCGATATTTAACAATCATCTAAAAGAATTTGTAGAAGAAATCGTCACGTGTTGTAGAAGATCTAGACTAAACCGTATTATCTTAACCATACCAAAAAACCAAAAATTTAAAAAAACATTTTGTGGCAATTCAAAAATTAATTTATTTTATTTTCAGATATTTTCAAGCTTATATTTGTTTTTCGCGACTATTAAACCGTATTTCAATGTGATTTGTGAAGGAATTCGCCAATTACAACAAATAGGAGTTAATTTAATTTATATTTGAAATACAACATTTAAAACCGCTATAACTTTTGTGCGCAGCATCCGAATTTTTGAACGCGAACAGATTTTGAATCAGCATATTTTCCTTAACATATGTACCAAAAATCAGGAATATGCTCGCAAAAAATTTTATCAAATTTTGTTAATGGAATTTTAAAAGAATTTTGTAATTTCCCATATATACTTTGCTACGGCAAAAATGTGCCTCATCGAAATATTGGTTTTATACTCCATGGTTCTTTGGACCAAATCTGTTTCAGACAAATTGGACTCATTTACAAATATCCGCCCGTCCTTCTGCGTGTCTGTCAGGCTGGATGATGTGCAAGATAACTCTCGAAGGGAGTAACCGATTTCCTTCAAACTTTGCACATCGTAAAATTTCTTCCAAACTTAAATCAAGCTACCCCACAAAATGGTCAACATATTGATGAAAATTAATTTTATAATATAATGCGAACTGACTATCTGATTTCCACTAAGCTCTGCAAAACCTAATATTTTATCGAAAGCTGTATAATGTTGGAATATGGGACTCATTAGTCCACTCCTTCTAGTATCTCCCCTACAAAGCGTCAATATTTCGACTTGTAAATCTCATATGAAGCGAACGCAATAGCCAATTTTCAAAGTACTTTTGACCGCAGATTTATTTGGCGGATTTGAACTCGGCTGGTCTCAGTAGATTCAGCATGTAAAAAAACTAAAATCACGCGAAGTGAAATCACGAGTCCTACGATCCTATAATAAGTTTAGAGCTTCAACTAGCTCGTCCGAAAACAAGGAAATTTCGTCCGTTTTTGATCGTTTTTGGTAAGATGATTTCCTACTCAATTATAACCCAATTTCAAATTACAGCAAATTTGGTTAAAGTTGAGGATAATATCTTGCAATTTTATCAATTTTGTGATAAAAAGTCAATTTAATTTTTGTTTCTTATTAAAATTGTACATGCAATCTTTCATTCTGAAATCTATGCAAATTTCCATGTCAATTGGGTATACTATTAATGTCCTTGGCGTACAATTTGTATGAATGTATAAGAGATATATACAAATCTGGTTTGTTTTGAAGGAAACAGTACAGCGCGTTGTCCAAAAGATATAAATCGATGTCAATAGGTTTCGCCCTTGAGCCAAATAAGTGAACTGTACCAAATTTCATCTCATTCGAATCATAAATTCGACATGTACTTTGATTACACTCTTACATCAATAGGGGTTGGACATGCATAAATCCACTCGGAAAGTGATTTTGTGCATATTCTCAAAAGGAATCATGGGTCTATCTCGTTTCCTATTACCTGTCACAAACATATCCGCAAAGGCATAATATATTGTGCCAAAAAAAAACCCTTCACCACACTGTGGTATAGGGTATTATGCCGTTGTGGTTGTCTCATGGTTCCTTTTAAGAATATGCATAGAATCACTTTTAGAGTCGATTTATGCATGTTCGTTCGTCCGTTCGTCTGTGCATGTATTCTTACAATGTACAGGTCGCATTTATGATCCAATTTGAAATTTGGCACAGCTAACTTGAAATTGGGAAAAATCGGTTCAGATTTAAATATAGGTCCCATATATATTTTCGTCCGATTTTATGTAAATAGTGTACGAAAGCCCCTACATGTCATATTTGAGGTTCTGAGAATCCTCAAGTAATTTAAGAGATGCCAATAATTCCAGATAAAGTCGCTGTTTGGCGCGCTCGTTAGTACAAATTGGATTGTGATTGGACCTTACTTCTTCGAAAATGATGCTGACCGTCAATAAGCGAAGCGTTTTGGTCATATGATATTCATCTTTGTTTGCCTGCTATTGGCGAATACAACTTGGAGAATATGTGATATCGAGCGAGTACGGCTATGTTGTAAACATATTTCCTGGCCTTCTAATTTATCATCGCAGCGATTTCGGTATCGATTTGACACCATTTGGATTTTTAATGGGGCTACACGAAAAACCGTGTTTATGTAGATGAACTTTTGAACCCTTATCAAAAGGTGGTTGAAAATTATCTTCAAAGAATCAATGCTTGCAACAGTTCGCATGGAGGTTATTTAAATGATGTAGATGATGAATTTAAATGTGATTTAAATCCATTCCTAAACTTTATATTCTTAAAACCAGTAAGGAAAGTAGTAAAGTCGGACTGGGCCGACTATGCGATACCTTCACCACTTTGGGTATATTCTTCTACATACGTATCCGAAAAGACGTCGCCTATTTCAAGGAATTTTGACATGAAATTGAACGAACTTAAATATGTGATTTTTATGTCGTTCCGGAACCTATGCTAAATTTCAGGACAGATTTGTATAAATCGATTTGAAGCAAACTTGACACCCGCTATTCGGTATGCTGCACTGTTTAAACTTTAATCTCAATCAATCACCCATTTGGTGTAAGAAAGTCTAAATTATATATGGAAGCTACGATATATCTATAGCTGAACAGATTTCAAGCAAACCTGCCAGATATTAATTTATATTTACTTCAGTACGTTGTACCAATCGGCCTAGCTATGGATCTTTAATGCACAATTTACTTAAAATCGGACGAAGTTATATATATCGGAGGCGTACACATCATTCTAGACTTAATTTAGTACGCTATACCAAAAATCTTGCCAATCAAAAGACTTGTAGGGACTTTGGTGCTCCATTTACCTAAAATCGGCTGAAATTATAAATGGGAGATATATCTAAATCTGAACTGATTTTCAAGAAACTTAGCACACATCATTCTAGACCTAATTCGTTGGGCTATACCAAATTTCGTGTAAATTGAAAGATATATAGGGACTTTGGTACACCATTAACCAAAAATCGGGCGAAACTAAATATAAGAGCTATATCTAAATCTGAACCGATTTTCACGAAACTTAGCACACGTCATTCTAGACTTAATTCAATACGCTATGCCAAAATTCGTGCAAATCTATAAAATTCAGGGACTTTGTTGCACCATTTACCTAAAATCGGCCGAAACTATATATGGGAGATATATCTAAATCTGAACCAATTTTCACGAAACTTAACACAAATCATTCTATGCCTAATCCAGTAGTCTATACCAAATTTCGTGGAAATCGAAAGATATATAGGGACTTTGGTACACCATTTACCTAAAATCGGTCGAAACTATATATGGAAGCTATATCTAAATCGAACCGATTTTCACAAAACTTAGCACACGTTATTTTAGACCTCATTCAATATGGTATGTCAAAATTCGGGCAAATCAAATGATTTTCAGGCGCTTTAGCTCACCATTTACCTAAAATCGGGCGAAACTATATATGTGAGCTATATCTACATCTGAACCGATTTTCACGAAACTTAGCACACATCATTCTAGGCCTAATTCAGTATGCTATACCAAATTTCGTGCAAATTAGTGCACTATTTACCTTAAATCGGACAAAAATATATATGGGAGCTATATCTAAATCTGAACCGATTTTTCCCAATTTCAATAGGGTTCGTCCTTGAGCCAAATAAGTGACTGCCAATTTTCATGCAAATCGGATTATATATATATACAATTTAACATCTATATACAATTTAACATCTATATACAATTTAACATCTACAGACGGACGGACGGACATGCATAAATCGACTCAGAATGTGATTATATAATACATAATACCCTGCACCAGAGTGTGGTGAAGGGTATAAAAAACATAATCCCTATCCCTAGGCCCGAAGAATAGTTTAAGTAATTTTGTTCATGTTCTATTACAATATTACCAATAGTGAAGGGAATCCATATATAATCCGTAGTTGGTTTTGGTTTTTTTTTTAATACAGCGCTGATTGAATGACAATGAATAATTTTCAGCATTCTTATCAGCTACAATTCACAAATTATAACAAAGCTCACAATTATTTCGAATCACATAATTTTTTGTTTCTATATTTTTTTCTACAAATTTCTTTTGTTGATAGATTTTCATAAATCTTGTTTCATAAAAACAACAACTATTTTTTTCTTTTTTTTTTTTTTTTTTTTGTTTTTACTTTTCAAATTGCCTTACATTTTTTGTTTAGTTTTTAATTTTATCATTTATTTTTCGTCGTTGTCAGATAAAAAAAAATGAATGGCACAACTTTTCTTATTTCAAATAGATTCTGAGATATTTTTCAGCACAATTTTTCACACTTTTTTGTAATACCTTTTTAGAATAACTTATCCTCGTTTGGTTGGCGTTGTTGTTGTTGCTGCTGTTGTAGTTGCTTTATGTATTGTTGGTGTTGTTGTTATTTATAATTGCACTAAAATTCAAGTTTCAGTTTTGTTTCAAACTGAAATAGTATTATTTATGTTTTGTTTGTTTATATTTTTGTTCTAAGATTTACACGATTATTGGCGATAAATTTTAGCTACCGTTAAAAAATTCGCGATATGCCAACAACGTGAACAAATTCTTGGGTGTTGCAAATAAACGTTGCAAGGCGAGATAATTTCAATTTTGGATCACTGCATTAATTTTTTTCGGTATTGATTATTCTTCTATATAGATTTAATTATTTATTTTATTATTGTTGTTGATGTCGGTCTTGTTGTTGTTACTGTTGTCACTTCGTGTCGCATCACTTTGTATTTTTTCGAAACAAATTAAACCACCTTAAATAAAGGTTTCGATATCGAAAACATGAAACACCATTTTTTTTCTCAAAGAACCAACAACAAGTGAATAGAAAACAAATTTCAAACAACAACACAAATGAAAACAAAAACACGCCTTGAATATTTATTCCAAATTTTGTGGATGCTTGTTTTGATTTAAAAAATATATAATTTTTTTGTATTTATTTTTTGTAAAACAAAAATAAACATAAATTCGTCGTCGACGTCGTTTTGGAGCTATGCCAAAAATAAGAACCGCCGGTACGGTTGCCTTCCTGTTTGAGACTACGGCTATGACTGACTAACTGGCTGGCTGGCTACAAAGTCTAAAGCAATGAATTGTTGCGGCTGTTCGGTTCGGACGCAACGCATTTGGAGCTGCTGTTGTTCTCTGTTTTGTTGATTGTGCTTTGAGGGTGGTAGTGGCTGGTGGCGCTGTTCGCTGGATGTTTGATTGGGGCTGATGTTCGTTTGGTTTTCATCTCATCAAACGAAACTTGAACGAGTGCGGCAAAAAAAAAAAAACAACGACAAGCGATTCAGCAACAGTGCCACTGGCAACAAAACTCGTCATCCTTAGCAACATTCGAGACGAAGTTCTCCATAATGATTATTATCATAAATACGAACAACAACAACAACATCATTATCATCATCTCCATACCATTCTCAGTGTCAACGAAATCATAATCAGACACAATAACAACCAAAACAACTGAACACCTTCAACATCATCATCCTCCCATAAAATAATGACTCTCTCTCATTATGGAAACAATTTTTTCTTCCAGTTCGGCTCCTCTCTGTTGCTCATTTCTCATTCCCAGCCACTGCTGATAAGACTGAGATAATAAAGATGTTGATGATGATGACGACGTTCCCATATGGACATAATGAATTCCATTGCCATTGACGACCAAGATGATGATGAGGTTCCCTCCATTAACCTAATCATATTCCAAAAACCAAAAAAAAACAGACATACATACACACACATATACTTAAATTTTTATCTTGACATTGGACAGAGGTAAATAAAAATAGCGCTGCCGCTTCTATTTTATCAACAGTGCAACAGCTTGTTTTAAGCATATCTAAAAACACAAAATGGAAAATATGTAAATAGTTATATATAAGAAGAAATTATAATCAATGTGGAGCATATTGAATAGTATATGAAGAAAATATTCTTGGAAAAGAAGATAACTTGTATTGAGATTAAATGTAAAATATGAAATGAAAACTTTGATAAGTAAATTAAGGCAACATTATTCAGTTGATTCGAATATTTTATATCCCTACACAATATAACCGATATACCAAAGTGAAGTCAATCTGTTTGGGAATGTAAAATCAAGGGTTACAAAAATTTCTCACTATTTTTTAAAGATCTCAAATACCGTTTTTCTTTAATACAGGTTTTACCCCACCTGGACAGAAAAGCAGCCCAAATCAACTGGCTATACACAACACAACACTGTGATTAACCTGTCTTTGTGCATGTTTGTAACATACAGAAGGGAACAAGATAAACCAATCGTTGATTTTGAGGGTATAAATCGAATTATATTTTGAGTCGATGCATGCCCATCAGTCTGTCTGTTCGTCTATTCTTCTGAACAATATGCAGATAAAGCTTAAGCCAACTCATTCCAATGGACCAAGAACGATTCACATTGTTGAGAATCAATTCAGATGTAGATATAACTCCCGAATGACGTGACTCAAATTTTCTCGACATCGGTTCATATTCATCGGTTTAATAGGTCCCGTATAAATTTTTGTTTGTCTAATTGCCATGGAACTTTGTGCGTTTATTTTTCATATTGGTCCATCTTTCGTCCGATTTAAACGAAATTTAGCATAAACTTCCGATTTAAAGAATCATATCCACTTATTTAGCTCTAAAAAATCACTTTTCACGATTTTTTTAAGTATTTTAAACACCTAAAAGTATTGCATAGTTTTCTAATAAAAATCCGCCTACGAAACACTATTTTTACCAATGCACTGTAGCACGAAATCGAATGGAACCTAATAATCTTGCCTTTTAGCCAATTAAAAGTAAGGAAAGTAGTAAAGTCGGACTGGGCCGACTATATGATACCCTTCACCACTTTGGGTATATTCTACCCAAACATTAATTAATATTAACTTCAGTATGTTGTGTCAATCGGGTCTTTAGTGTACTATTTATTTAAAATCGGACGAAAATATATATAGGAGCTATGTGTAAATATGAATCGGAAAAAAACTTGACACGCTTAAAGTTAAACAAACTTAAGTACAGTGTCCAAAATTGTATGCTAATCGGCCAAACTTTGGGTCTTTAGTGCTAAATTTACATCAAATCGGACGAAAATATATATGGGAGCTATATCTAAAACTGAACCAATTTGTACGAAACTTAGCACACATCTATCTAGACTAAATTCAGTCCGCTATGCCAAATTTCGAGCAAATCTAAGGATATAAAGAGACTTTGGTGCACTATTAACCTGAAATCGGACGAAAATATATATGGGAGCTATATCTAAATCTGAACCGATTGTTTTCAATTTCAATAGGGTTCGTCCTTGGGCCAAATAAATGAGCTGTGCCAAATTTAATACAATTCGAATCAAAAATGCGGCCTGTACTTTGTTTACAATTTAACATGGACAGACAGACGGACGGACATACATAAATCGACTTAAAAGGTGATTCTACGCATATTCTCAAACGGAACCATGTGTCTATCTCGTTTCCTTTTTCCTGATACAAACATATCTTCAAAGACATAATACCCTATACCACAGTGTGGTGAAGGGTTTAAAGACGTTAAGTTCGGCTGGGCCGAACTTTTGATACCCTCCACCATAGGTATACTGATAATTACTTGAAATGAAGATACAGGGAATATACCAACAATAATATCATACCAACAATGTATCAAGGGATTATTGTAAACCACGCATGGTAGGGCGGAAAATTTGTATAAAATCTCCAAAATACTACACTTTAGAGGACAAAGATTTTATTTTGGTGGAAGCTTCTGGTTAAATATGCAAATTTATTGTATGCGTACGTCCTTCGAGGCGATACCAAAAACGGGAGCAATATTTATTACATCATGTAGAAATTACCGAACCCTTGATGTTATCTTTATGTAAGGTGCTATGCCTAATAAAGGAGCCATGTATCTCAATTTGCATCTCAATACTTTCTTTCACGGGTAGGTGTCATTATATGGACCTTAGCCTAAATGCGGGCCTATATACTTCATTCCCACACCTGACGTTCTACTTTTGTATCTCAATAACCTCCGAAGGTAGAGTGCTCACATAATATATTTGGTAGGGTATAAACTGACAATTTCGAGTACATAGTACCCCCATACTATGTGGAATAGGGCCATATATAAAACGCGAAATAAATCGATTAACTATTTAAATATAAAAAATTTTGGGTGTGAGATTTGTTACCATATACGGCTACAAAATACTAAATTTATATGCCATAGTATGCAAATTTCGCACAAAAGTTTGGGTCAATTTGACCAGCTAAATATTGACAAATCCTCTTCCCCATGTAAAATTTCGTGATGTTCGGGTCATAATTGCAGACAAAAATAAAATTGTTGATCCATTTCATCCCTTAAATATTAACCGATCATTACCAATTAGGGGTTTCTTTGGTTCGGACCGGTCCTACTTGCAAAATTTCGTGATGAATAATCCATACATGATGATGATTAATCCATACAATTACAATGGACAGACGGACGAACACACATGTCTAAATCGACTCTGCTAGTCGAGATATGACGATCGATTATTTAAAGATGGGCCCTCTTCCATAAGGTGGAGTGTATATTAAATTTTTCATTCCGATTGCAACACTTTGCCGGATGCCCCGCAACGCATATATGGGCAAAATTGGCTATTTTTATACCCTTCGCCACACTGTGGTACAGGGTATTATATCTTTGTGCATATGTTTGTAACAGGCAAAAATAATAGAGATAGACCCATGGTTGCTTTTGAGAATATGCATAGAATCACTTTCTGAGTCGATTTATGCATGTCCGTCTGTCCGTCCGTCAATGTATATTTGTTAACAAAGTACAGGTCGCATTTATGATCCGATTTGGATGAAATTTGGCACAGGCCACTTAATTGGCCCAAGGACGAACCCTACTGAAATTGGAGAAAATCGGTCCACGTTTAGGCATAGCTCCCATTTAAGGGTACCCCCCAATTTTCGGTATTTTGAGGTTATTTAGCACGTTTTTTAACTGAATTCGCTGAAATTTGATAATTTGGTGAAATTTGGTTCTTATTGGGTAGGAAATCTCCCTACTAAAAATTATAAATATAGGTCCATTTTTTCGGATAGTCCCCATATAAGGGTAGCCCCAATTTTCGGTATTTTGGGGTTCTTCAGCTCGTTTTATAACTGAATTCTCTGAAATTTTGTACATTGGGTTCTTATTGGGTACCAAATTACTCCACTAAAAATTATAAATATAAGTCCAGATTTTCTTGTAGTCCCCATAAATTAATGGCTTTTTTGAGAGACAGTTGGGACAGTTGATTAAAATATCACCAGTTACTGGTCCAAATGTTCCAAAGAGTCATCGACTTTTTGACTTAACGGATGTACCATCTGAGACGTAGTCGCGGCTAACATTTCATAGACAAAACCTTGAAAACATAAATGCCTAGGAAAGTGATTTCAAGTGATAATAAATTTTTCCATTCAATTTGATTTGTTTATTTATTTATTTTGCTTTATAAAATTAAGTAATTTCGAACTAGATAACTCTTAAGTTATTTAACTCGGATTCGTTGTTAGTTCTAAAAAAAATCTCATATAGGATATTCTAAATTGAAGAAGAGACTTCTGCACATAGACATAATTTTTTTTATATATGCATCAATCATAAAGTAATTATGATATGGTTTACGGGCCTGGGGCCAAAAATGCAGAACTAAAAATACGGCACAAATGTAATGCTTATCAAAAAATAGGAATAATTACTACTATGAGTTACAAACATAAAAACCCGCAAACATAATTTACCCACCCCCTCTAAAGGCAGAGGATAACAAAAACACATAGTGCGCTTGAAAATAATTCCCTTTCAACGAAAACATTGTCAAATAAAATAATGATAGTCGGCACCATGACACTACTTACAACACCTCCACCCTTAAACCAATGTGCCAACAACAAATGGAGAACAAGAAATTTGTTTGTATCTCTCTCTCTCTCAATAGACCAACTTGTATTCAGAAACAAACAACAAACTGTTGCTGTAAACAACTGCTGTTTCCTCGGTTACTGCGCCTTTCCTGCCGTGGCTGCTGCTGCGGCAATTGGCGCTTACCAAGAATCTTATTTAACAAATGGTGTACCCGAAAATATTCACCTGCGGCATTGTTGTCAGTTTTATCGGCCAGACTCTAGACAACAGTTAAACTAGTCAATCCACCTGCCAGGTAGTTAGTCAGCCTGCCGGCCAGTCAGACAGTCGTTTAGGCAGTAACACGCTACCAGTGAGTGGATCAGACCATGTTGCCTAGTTTAGTTTAATTTAGCACAAGTTTAGTACTGCTGGCAATACGCAATTTAATGCTAGTTAATTGATTTATCTACCTACATTCGAGTACATGCTTATGTTTGTATGTTTGCAATGTGGTATACATGTCAATACATAATATTTATCTATGTTCATACACTTGTATGTACGATATGTATGTATAAAGCGACTCATTGCTTATGCATATTTACATTTATTTATTTGCTGTTCATTTACTTGATTGTTAGTCACAGTGGATGAGTAAGAATATGTGTCAAAAATTGTAAATAGGTATGAAAATCGGTGGTACAAAATCCACCTGCTTATCCCAATACTTCGGGTTTATACCAGCAATGTCCAAAATAGGTCTCATGGGCAATAGGTGTGTATCAAATTGGTCACACACACAATCAAGGAGTATTTATATAAGGTGTAAGTGACAATTAGAAGGTTTTCTAATTTTTCTGTACTCTAAGTTGCCAGGATATATTAGGGTCTCCACTTCAAATTGGTGCCAGAACAAGTAAAAAAAGTGTCAGTCGGTGTTGTCGACAGATATATACCCTCTGGATATGGGAGGTGCCAGAAGGCATGGAAAATCGGTGGTGCAAAATCCACCTGCTTATCCCAATACTTCAGGTTTATACCATCAGTGACCAAAATAGGTCTCATGGGCAATCGGTGTGTTTCAAATTTGTCACACACACAATCAAGGAGTATTTATATAAGGTGTAAGTGACAATCAGAATGTTTTCTAATCGGTCCGATCTTCGGACTTCATCTACGCTTGGTAAATGTAATTGCTTGTACAAAGTTTGGTTAAAATCTAATTGTCCGTTCTCATAAAATTAATTTTTTTGGACAATTTTGACAATTTTGTGTAGTTGGTACCTGAAGGAGTCTCTACCAAGGGTTAATAGGTAGTGTTTAAAATTGGATATTTGGTTTGCCTAATATTGCATTTATAAATATTGCAAATTTTGACCCTTTGTTGGGGAGGTACCGGAAGTGGAGCAATGGGTCCTATTTTCGGACTTGATTTAGGCATATTAAAGACAAATGTAGTGCAAATTCTAATTCAAGTCGGATATTCCTTTCGTCTGACATTGGATTAAAAAATATTGAAAATGTTGACCATTTGTGTGGGAGGTACCAGAAGAAGTGGTGCAATTTGTCCCATCTTCGGGCTTGATCTAGGTTTGTTAAAGATAATAGGTAGTGCAAATTTTGATTCAAATCTGAAATTCCATTCGCATAATATAGAATTAATAAATATTTTGAAATGTTGACCCGTTATGGGGGAGGCACTAGAAAGTGTGGGCCAATGGGTCTCATCTTCGGACTTGATCTACACTTGATAAATATATTGTGTTGTGCAAAGTTTGGTTCTACTCGGACATTCCTTTTGGCTACTATTAAATTTATAAATATAAAAAAAAATTTGGATCATTTGAACTTGAATATTATGATGAGCAAAGTTTGGATGAAATCGGTTACTTACTTCGAGAGTTGTCGTGCACACCAGCCGGCTAGAAAGACGGACGGACATTTGTAAATCGAATCCAAATTGTCTGAAACTGATCTGGTTAAAATAAACATGGAATCTGAAACAAATATTTCGATGAGGCACATTCTTGCGTTACAAAGTGTATATACCCTCATAAGCCACAACGCTGAGGGTATAAAAATGCCGAATTACAGCCAAATTTGTTGTAAATCGTGTCCAAAATAACTAAAATATGGAAATTTGGCAGATACCTTTATATGGGGCTACCCGAAAAACATTTGAAGGCGTCGTTATTTTGGGACTATCCCAAAGAGTGCATCAATATGAATAATTTTTAATAGATAGAAAGAATCCATAATGCCAAATAGCAGTTATTGAGGTTGAAACCCCAGTGCCAACGAAATTTGAAGGGGGCTACCCCAAAAGCAGATCTTCCAAACATCAAATTTCATAGGGTTGGTAATTTTTGTGCGATGTTAATAATCCTAATTCGTATCAGAGCCAGAGACATGTACTCTTTCAAATGCCGTTGAAAATTTGGATTCGGACGCTCTAGTGGTCGGAAATCTCGACCGTCGCAAAGAATGATTTGTCTTTAGTTGCAAAAATAACAACAATAACAAAAGTATGTCAATTAATTTGCTTAACCTTATAAGTCTTCGCATGCATACTTCTATGTAATCTTACAAGTATTCTATTTAATGCACGTTCATTTGCCAGCCGTTTAAAAATTGCCAAAATTTCAAATCGAGAATGGGGTGTCCCCTTAAGTATTGCGATCCCTATCGCCGTTCCGATAAATACCATAATATAGGGCTACCAAATTTGGGCATACCGTTATATAGTATATGCTGTCTATGCTTGATAATATTTTGTGGGAACATTTGCTACCCAATTAGAACCCAAAATACCAAACTACAGCTAATTCAGTTTGAAAAACGGCGCAAGGACATGAGGTGCCACGTATTTGCCACTTACAGACCACCCATCCTTTGAATGCGAACAAGTATATTATCATTGCGGGTTACAGCAATTGCTGCTAAGTAAATTAATCTTTCCTACTGTGCCAATAATGACTATCATCATCGTCATCATCATCTGCTCATTTAATATAGACGGATGTTATTGTTGCTGCTGTACTGTGTCTGACTCTCGACGCATAAAAACAACTACATTAATATACATTGACAATCGTAAAGTTGAATATTTTATAGGTAGGAATAAACGGCAGCGATGACAAAGTACTTACTAACCAACCAACCATCCATCCCACCAGTAAGTCAGCCAGACAATATCAGCAACAACAACAACAAATCATATGTGTGCTGCTTAAACTAAAAGATACTTAAAGCTCATTAAATGCAAGATAAACTGCACGTATCTACGAGGAGATTATGTCGATGCCAACGCTGGATGTCTTTATTACAGTTGGTGGCTATTTTTGGGACATTTCATTGAAAATGTTGTTGTGAATTATGACAAAGCAAATTTGTTTTAAAATGTTTTCTTCTTTTTTGCTAAGAAGTGAATAAATTTCTATTTTATATATTTATTTTGCTAAACTAAATGAAAACAATGTGTGTGGAGTATTTTGCATTATAAAGTTGCTTCACAATAATAAAGGTATTAAAATTAATATTCAAGAAGATATGTTCCGAGAATGTGATATGGCGCCATTTTTTAATATAATTAGAGCGGATATGGGATTATGTGGAATTTTATAGAGCTCAACAAAATGGTCGTTGACTTTCTGGTAAAGGGCGGGTATTAGAAGGTAAATACGTTTTTAAATACATATGCAAGATAATTTTTAATTTAAAAGCTGAGTGTTGTTTAAATCTATAACGAAGCTAATAGGATAAACTTATTATATTCTAATTTTTAAATTACTCGAAGTACGAAGTTGTTGATAATTTTTTCCCCACGTTAGCATTTCTCCAACAGTAGAAATCGTTCTCTCAAAAAATGTCAATATAGACCCACATGACGATCCCACCCGATTCTAGGTTTTTGATATGATATATCTACACATTCACAGGGGGTATGGGGTTCCGCCATTGATAAATATGCATGTATTCATGATCATCGATCCAAATTAAGTGGCTGAAATGGACCTAGAACCTAGAAGATATTATTTTATGATGTATATGTTTTCTCTGAAGTCGGTGTTGCCGACATATATATATATATATATATATATATATATATACCCTGACCCTATAGTTTGCGGAGTAGGTCTTGGAGTTATACACAGGTTTTATTATTCGTTTTATCTATCTACATATATATATATATATATATATATAAATGAATTGCTGTTCGTTAGTCTCACTAAAACTCGAGAACGGCTGAACGGATTTTTCTTATCTTTAGTCTTGAAATGTTCGAGCTTCAGGGAAGTTTTAAAAGGTGAGAAAAAGTCAAAAACCTCGAAAAATTTGCAAAACATATTTTGCAACATATTTGCATTTTCACGAATTTAGTATCGAGCTATTTTGATAGCACCACGTCGTAGTTGTCATTTTGAGATATTTTGTGCGAAAATTGGTAGCGTATCATTCCTTTAAGCCTTCATTTGTCAATTATTGAAAATTTTCTATTTTTATACCCTTCACCACACTGTGGTACAGGTTATTATGTATTTGTGCATATGTTTGTAACAGGCAAAAGGAAACGAGATAGACACATGGTTCCTTTTGAGAATATGCATAGAATCACTTTCTGAGTCGATTTATGCATGTCCGTCCGTCTGTAGATGTTAAATTGTAAACAAAGTGCAGGTCGCATTTATGATCCGATTTGGATGAAATTTGGCACATGTCACTTATTTGGCCCAAGGACGAACCCTATTGAAATTGGTTCAGATTTAGATAAAGCTCCCATATGTATATTCGTCCGATTTTAGGTAAATGGAGCACCAAAGTCCCTCTATATCATTCGATTTGCACGAAATTTTGCACAGAGTATAGAATTAGGTCCGGAATGATGTGTGCCAAGTTTCGAGAAAATCGGTTCAGATTTAGATATAGCTCCCATATATAGCTTCGACCGATTTAAAGTAAATGGTGCACCAAAGTCCCCATATATCATTCGATTTGCATGAAATTTGGCATAGAGTACTGAATTAGGTGCAGAATGATGTGTGCCAAGTTTCTAGAAAATCGGTTCCGATTTAGATATAGCTACCATATATAATTTCGTCCGATTTAAGGTAAATGGTGTACCAAAGTCCCTATATATCATTCGATTTGTACGAAATTTGGCATAGAGTCTAGAATGATGTGTGTGTCCAGAATGATGTGTGCTAATTTTCGTGAAAATCGGTTAAGATTAAGATATAGCTCCCATATATAGTTTTGTCCGATTTTATGTAAATGATACACCAAAGTCTCTATATACCTTTCGATTTGCATAATATTTGGCACAGCGTACTAAATTAAGTCTAGAATGATGTGTGCTAAGTTTCGTGAAAATCGGTCCCATATATATTTTCGTCCGATTTAAGGTAAATGGGGCACCAAATCCCCTATATATCTTTCGATTTGCACGAAATTTGGCATAAAGTACTGAATTAGGTCAAGACTGACGTGTGCCAAGTTTCGAGAAAATCGGGTCAGATTTTTATATAGCTCCAATATATATTTTCGTCCGATTTTAGGTAAATGGGTATCCAAAGTCCCTATATATCTTTCGATTTGTGCGAAAAGGCATAGGGTACTGAATTGGGCCCAGAATGATGTGTGCTAAGTTTCGTGAAAATCGGTTCAGATTAGGTATAGCTCCAATATATATTTTCGTTGGATTTAATGTACACTAAAGATTGACCGACCTGCACACAATTTTGGACAAAGTACTGAAGTTACTATAACCTTTCGTGTGTCAAGTTTTCTTGAAATTGGTTCAGATGTACATATAGTTCCTATATGTACTTTCGCCCGATTTTAAGTAAATGGTGTACTAAAGACCCATAGCTAGGCCGATTGGCAAAACGTACTGAAATTAATATAAATTAATTAATGAAATTAATATAAATTAAAACTGGCAATACGAAAAATTAATAGAGGTTTGAAATTTGGCACATATATTGCTATTATTCCTAAGATGTTTGGTATTGAAAATGGGATATATCGGTAAACCAGTAATATAAAGTATGCATAATATCTAATGTGAAGGATAAAAATGATAAAAGTAGTTAAGTTCGACAGGGCCAAAGTTTAAACCAGTAATCGTTCGGGACTGGTGGTACCACTATGTGAGGCTATCCTAAAAAAGTAGACCGATATCGATAACATTTGGTAAGGAGATTTGTTACCCAATGGAAACTCAAAGTATCTAATTACAGACAATTGGTTAAAAATGTGCCTAAAGTCCTTAACACTAATCCTACAACCTCAAAAGTATCGTTGTATGTGGGGCTACCCCGAAACTTGTGCGCTGTACGTTGAAAACCCAACATAACAAATTACAGCCAATTCGGTTGAAAAACGTGTCAAACATCCCCAAAATATCCCATTTACATTACCAAACTTCCAATCAAATATCTATCTTAAATATTGCGACCAGTATCGGGGTTTCAACATAAATTTTTATTTCATCAGTAATGTTATATACATATCCTTTCTGAGTTCTCCAGAGTTGCAAGAGAATGACAAATTTAATATACAGTAGATACTTAGAACAGTAATGTTACTTTTTGTGATTGTCATGGTATGCGTTTCACATCCAACCCAACTAAAACTCGAAATTCTATACTGCAGAGAATTATATTGAATGTGTAACTTCCGATGTAACGATCAATGTGGGATAAACTATAAATATGGATATAACTTATTAAAAAATAATGTTTTTGCAAGTATGAATAGAAACTGAAAACAAATCTAAAACACCGAAAATTATTCTACAACAATATTGCCAAGGCAATACAACGTTTGCTGGGTTCACTAGTATGGTATATTTTTAATTAAATATGTTTCCCACCTTCGGATTGATCTAGGCTAGGTAAAGATAATAGGTTGTGCAAAATTTGGTTCAAATCGGGCATTACATTCGCCTAGTATTGAATTTATAAATATTGAAAACGTTGACCATTTCTATCGGATGTACCAGAAGGAGTGGACCAAGGGATCCCATCTTCGGACTTGATCTAGACCTGGTAAAGACAACATGTTGTGTAAAGCTTGGATCAAATCGGACATTCCAATCGCCTGATAATGGATTTATAAATATTGAAAATTTTGGGGGAGGTGCCAGAAGGAGTGGTCAAAATTTTCTGATTTGGTCCAAAGAAACATGGGGTCTAAAACCAATATTTCGATGAGGCACATTTTAGCCTTTGCCGATTTAGGCATGTCAGTCTGTCTGTAGAACTCACGATGAAGCTTACAAAATTCAATATAGAGTTTCGATTTGATTTTGCACATACATTGCTATGTTTTGGTATAGCCCTGATATAACGATACAGCCCCATTTTCATTTTTTTGAAGGTTTCAGTCACATATTCCAGGCGAAAGAGCTGTAATTAGACATTCTGCGGTTTTGTAGGTTGAAATACAGCTGTGCAGAAAATTATAATTGTAGGTCCGTGATTTAGTCCCCATATATAGCCTCTTTTCGGTATATTTATGGCAGCAATTTCCCGACGCAGTGACTCTAATTTGGAAGTCCTAGATTTCGGAGCTTCTACATAAAGGTCCAGTAATTTTTTCCATAATTTGGAGAGGAGCTCGATTTTTCGAAACATAATTTAGTATTTGGGTTTGCATAAAACTGTTTAAAAATTGCCTCGCGCCATTTCCAGAGCTTTAAAGATTTGTGCTGCTTTTTTCCCACAGAAATCCAGTAATTTGCATTCGGGGTTTCCCAAGGGCAATAAACGTAGGCAGAAAATGTTCTGAGAGATCTGAGAGATATAACGGTATCTTCAAATGTTGGTTATAGGGGAATTTAAGCACGTTTTACAATGGAATTGCTCAAATTTGATATTTTTTCATTGGGTAGAAAATCTCCCTACAAAAAATGAACAATATTTGTCCTTATTTCCGGTAACCATTCCCAAGTTTTCCAATCTTGTATTTTTACGGACTGGCCGAGCGGAACACCTCTTTTACTTGTTGATACATTGGAAGATTTAACGCCGCCGTCGAAGTGGTTGTCAAAAATTTGCCTCATAGAAATATTGGGTTTAGACCCCATGTTTCATTGGACCAAATCCATTTCAGACAATTTGAAATCGAGTTACAAATTTCCGCTCGATGGTGGAGATGTAAAAGAAATCTACAAGCAACAGTACATGGATGTATTTCTCGGCAAAGTTAACCTTCGAAAATATTATCAAGACAGAATCAAGGTATAATTACAGTGGAGCGTATAAACTAACTAAATGTCTCGAAAATTTCCACTGACTAGCATAATAAGACATAACATAATAACAATTTACATCGGTTTTGATATAGCCCCTATATAGTTTGAAATTTGGTATTCTTTGGTGTAGGGTATCTAAAATTCAACTGAACCTCAGTATGCATTTACTTATTTCTTTTCATATTTCCAGTCAATGTAACACCCTTGACATTACACAATAATTGATGACCATCGAAATGACCGATTACATCCTGATCACCGATCATTAATTTTGAAGGTCTTATAAAAAAATATTTAAAAATCGCAATATTTCACAAATTGATTCACACTCTTAAATCCTGTTTTTAAATTGCCATTAAATTTAAATTGTTTCCACTTATAAAAATTACAATAAATTATTTGGTAAATTTAATGGCTGTCCGATTCACTTGTTGTGTACTTCAATATTATTTTTAACAAATGTTTATTTTTTACGAATTGATTTGCAAAAAAACAATATTCAATAAGTGCTTAAGAAGCATTTTACGTTACTTCTTTAAGATAAAGGAAATAATTGAAAGAGCATATGTTTGGGTGCTTGGTAACAGGGAGGCTGACAGGTTTTTTGGCGGAAATCTATAATCTATCAACCGTGGAGCCTAAAAATATTAGAATTTAGAATTTCTTGGATATCATTAGGTGGAAGAACTACAGGAAAAACTTTGGACAAACCATTAAAATAGGTATGTTAAAATTTGAATAAGAAATTTGCTATTTTTCCTAAAAACTTCAACCGAGCATAACACCTCTTCACTTGCAACCACTTATTTTAACATTTAATCATTTTGTATACATTTGTAAGCTACTGAGGATTATATTCAAATTATCATTATCTCTCCAATAAAATATATTCCACATAATATTGTCAAAAATTGTATCGGCTATCATTAATCATTTCAAAACCTAATCCCCATCAAAAATTCCCCTTTATTATTAAAATATTTTGTTTTAAAATCATTGGATTTACAAACATTTAAACCACAAAAATAATCAACAAACCATATCTCATTAACCAAATCATATGATATCTTTGTTTATTGTTTATTTAAACCTGTTCACACACACAAAAATGTCACAAGATGACAATAATTCTTTTGTTCGGCTCATGCATGAAGTGTCACCCAAAACTTCAAAGTCATATGACATTAACCATAAACAATTATAATTGGATGTTAGGACAGCATCAATGATACGCGATTTGTTATTTGAAATATTTTGTTTATAAATTATTAATTATATTTGTTCGTAATGAGCTCTTAATATATTATTATGCAAATTATTATAAAATGAAATTGAGAAAATAAAACCAATACAAATGGTAGCACTCAACGATTCTAGAATTCGATTGATAAACAATTCAAATCAGTTGTATAATTGTTTACTTTACACTTTTTGAAATAGAATTGAGCTTTAACTTCAATTAAAACACAGTTTATATCCCATAATAAATTCGCACCATTCCATAATAAATTTGTAATCGAGAGTTGAAAACTGAATTTGATCGGAACTTTTATGTCTCTATGCCGTGTTAAATTGTTGCCAGGAGAAATAATAATTATAAAAAATATAGTAAATACCAAACAACAGACACTCAGATTGAAATATTGGGCTAGGACCTGGGTGTGATAACATGGACTTACGAGTTCTGATTAAAAAAAACGCTTTGTTACGGTTTTGTAACTTTTTATGTTATTTGAAATATTTACTGTGGCGTATGGCGAGTCTTCTATGAGCTGTTATGTTATTTATACAGGTACATGAATCGATTTTATAAAACTCCTGTAATAAATTAATTATGAGAGCTATATATAAATCTGGCCCGATTTAAAGAAGTCATAACACACGTCATTAGGTATGCTGCAATATAGAACAATAATTTCGTCTCAATCGGACAATCGTTGATGGCTAATTTGCATGAAATTCCTAGATTCGATCGATTTTGTCTTTACAAGGTATCTGAGGTGTGGAAGTTTTAGAGAGATGTGACAAATATGCTGGAATCGTTCGGCAACTCTTATTTTCAACATACTCATTCGCTGAACTGAAGGGATGATCCCTGTAATGAATTTTAATGTTTTTGAAACGTCGTATACCTGTGCAAAATGTAGTAAATGTCATTTACAATTATTTTCAGGTTTCCGAAATTTCTGACGTATGATGTACGTCATTTACGTCATTGTTTCTGACGGACCATCTCTGTATGAAAAAGTTTTTTTTTCAAATGAAATATAAGTAGCGAGAGCATATCAAATTAAAAACCAGTAAGGAAAGAAGTAATGTCGAGCTGGACCGACTATATTATATCCATAACCATATTGGGTATATTCTACATATGTATCATATAAGTGAACCGGCTAATATCAATCCATAAACATGTCTTTCTGCAACCTATTCTAAATTGCATTTTAATTCGAGCAGATTAAGCGACGTTTGCGTACAATGGGACAAATTTATGTAAATCGATTTATAGCACACTTCATACACGCTATTCGGTATGTCGCACTGTTCAAAATTTAATCTCAATCAGACACCCGCTCAAAATATAAACAGGACTATTAACATGAAATTGGATGAAATAAAATATGTGATATTTATCTAAATGTGAATCTACCTAGATCTATCCATAAAGTATGTAAATCGACTTCAAACAAATATAAATAGGTCATCCGCTGGGCTATATCTGTACCTCTAGAAAACGCAACTACGTAATTCTATGCTCAATTTTGTAAGTTGTGCAAAATTTCATGTCAATCTGACTACATGAGGAGTTTGATGCCCAATTTACTTGAAATCGGTCGAAAAAATATATGGAAGCTCTATCCAAATATTAAGCGATTTCAAACAAACATGTCACAGGTTAGGTTATAGTAATTTCATAACGTTTTGTTCCTATCAGCCTATTGGTTCCTTGGTGCGTCAATTACTTAAAATGAATCTATAATAAAAGAGAGCTATATCTAAATCTGGACCGATTTTCACGAAACAAGGCAGACATCGCTCTAGGCTCATTTCAGTACGTTATGCCAAATTTCGTGCAAATCGAAGGATATATAGGGACTTTGGTGCACCATTTATATGAAATCGGACGAAACTATATATGGGAGCTATATCTAAATCAGGACCGATTTTCACGAAACTTGGCAGACATCATTCTAGGCTCTATTCAGTACGTTATGTCAAATTTCGTGCAAATCGAAGGATATATAGGGACTTTGGTGCACCATTTATATGAAATCGGACGAAACTATATATGGGAGCTATATCTAAATCTGGACCGATTTTCACGAAACAAGGCAGACATCACTCTACGCTCAACTCAGTACGTTATGCCAAATTTCGTGAAAATCGAAAGATATATAGCGACTTTGGTGCACCATTTGCATGAAATCGGACGGAACAATATATATTGGAGCTATATCTAAATCTGGACTGATTTTCTCGAAACTTGGCAGACATCACTCTAGGCTTAATTCAGTACGTTATGCCAAATTTCGTGCAAATCGAAAGATATATTGGGACTTTGGGGCACCATTTACATGAAATCGGACGAAACTATATATGGCAGGTATATCTAAATCTGAACCTATTTTCTCAGAACTTGGCAGACATCACACTAGGCTCAATTCAGTACGTTATGCCAAATTTCGTGCAAATCGAAGGATACATAGGGACTTTGGTGCACCATTTACATGAAATCGGACGAAACTATATATGGGAGCTATATCTAAATCTGGACCGATTTTCACGAAACTTGGCAGATATAATTCTAGACCTAAATGATTAGGTTGTACCAAATTTCGTGCAAATAGAAAGATATATAGGGACCGTTTACATTAAATCGGTTAAATATATATCTAAATCTGAAACGATTTTTCCCAATGTCAATAGGGTTCGTCCTTGGGCCGAATAAGTGACCTATGCCAAATTTCATCCAAATCGGATCATAAATGCGACCTGTACTTTGTTTACAATTTTACATGCACAGACAGACAGACGGACGGACATGCATAAATCGACTTAGAAAGTGATTCTATGCATATTCTCAAAAGGAACCATGTGTCTATCTCGTTTCCTTTTGCCTGTTACAAACATATGCACAAAGACATAATACCCTGTACCACAGTGTGGTGAATGGTATAAAAACGTTGTGTAAAATTTCGTGTCAATCGAAAAAAACATTAGGAGTTTGGTGCACCATTTATCTAAAATTGGACAAAAATATATATGTGGGAGCAATATCTAAATCTGAACCGATTTCAACGAAACTTGACAGAGATTAATTTATATTAATTAGTGCCAATCGGACCAACTTTGGGGTTTTAGTGAACAATTTACAAAAAATCGGAAGAAGATATATATGAGAGCTATATCTAAATCTGATTTTTACGAAACTTAACACACATAATTCTAGACTCAATTC
>NW_026877896.1:0-23571 GCF_032173495.1 Musca vetustissima | reverse complement strand
TGAAATTGGTTGAAATAAAATATGTGATATTTATCTAAATGTGAATCTTCCTAGATCTATTCATAAAGTATGTAAATCGACTTCAAACAAATATAAACATTTCATCCGTTGGGCTATGTCTGTACTTCTAGAAAACGCAAATACGTAATTCTATGCTCAATTTTGTAAGTTGTGCAAAAATGTATGTCAATCTGACTACATGAGGAGTTTGATGCCCAATTTACTTGAAATCTGGCGAAAATATATATGGAAGCTCTATCCAAATATTAAGCGATTTCAAACAAACATGTCACAGGTTAGGTTATAGTAATTTCAGAACGTTTTGTTCCTATCAAGCTATTGGTTCCTTGGTGCGTCAATTACTTAAAATCAATCTATAATAAAATAGAGCTATATCTATATCTGGACCGATTTTCACGAAACAAGGCAGACATCACTCTAGGCTCAATTCAGTACGTTATGCCAAATTTCGTGCAAATCGAAAGATATATTGCGACTTTGGGGCACCATATATTGCGACTTTGGGCACCATGCCAAATTTCGTGCAAATCGAAGGATACGTTAAATACTTAAAATCAATCTATAATAAAAGGGAGCTATATCTATATGTGGACCGATTTTCACGAAAGAAGGCAGACATCACTCTAGGCTCAATTCAGTACGTTATGCCAAATTTCGTGCAAATCGAAAGATATATTGCGACTTTGGGGCACCATTTACATGAAATCGGACGAAACTATATATGGGAGCTATATAGAAATCTAGACCGATTTTCTCGAAACTTGGCAGACATCTCTCTAGGCTCAATTCAGTACGTTATGCCAAATTTCGTGCAAATCGAAGGATATATAGGGACTTTGGTCCACCATTTACATGAAATCGGACGAAACTATATATGGGAGCTATATCTAAATCTGGACCGATTTTCTCGAAACTTGGCAGACATCACTCTAGGCTCAATTCAGTACGTTATGCCAAATTTCGTGCAAATCGAAAGATATATTGCGACTTTGGGGCACCATTTACATGAAATCGGACGAAACTATATATGGGAGCTATATAGAAATCTAGACCGATTTTCTCGAAACTTGGCAGACATCTCTCTAGGCTCATTTCAGTACGTTATGCCAAATTTCGTGCAAAT
Source organism: Musca vetustissima (assembly GCF_032173495.1). Classification (NCBI taxonomy): domain Eukaryota; kingdom Metazoa; phylum Arthropoda; class Insecta; order Diptera; family Muscidae; genus Musca; species Musca vetustissima. Next base: position 22,427 of record NW_026877896.1, on the reverse strand, counting down.
CGAAGGATATATAGGGACTTTGCTCCACCATTTACATGAAATCGGACGAAACTATATATGGGAGCTATATCTAAATCTGGACCGATTTTCTCGAAACTTGGCAGACATCACTCTAGGCTTAATTCATTACGTTATGCCAAATTTCGTGCAAATCGAAAGATATATTGGGACTTTGGGGCACCATTTACATGAAATCGGACGAAACTATATATGGGAGCTATATAGAATTCTGGACCGATTTTCTCAAAACTTGGCAGACATCTCTCTAGGCTCATTTCAGTACGTTATGCCAAATTTCGTGCAAATCGAAGGATATATAGGGACTTTGGTGCACCATATACATGAAATCGGACGAAACTATATATGGGAGCTATATCTAAATCTGAACCGATTTTCTCGAAACTTGGCACACATCATTCTGGACCTAATTCAGTACTCTATGCAAAATTTCGTGCAAATCGAAGGATATAGAAGGACTTTGGTGCCCCATTTACTTTAAATCGGACGAACCTATATATGGGAGCTATATCTAAATCTGAACCGATTTTCTCGAAACTTGGCATACATCGTTCTGCACCTAATTCAGTACTCTATGCCAAATTTCATGCAAATTGAAAGATATAAAGGGACTTTGGTGCCCCATTTACCTTAAATCGGACGAAAATATATATGGGAGCTATATCTAAATCTGAACCGATTTTTATGAAATTTTACACACATCATTCTAGACCTAATTCATTACGAAAACACGAACTTACATTAGAGCTAGACATAAAGGCCCACATTTTAGGTGCCTCTATATAAAACCGATTGATGATAAACTTGGCAAGGCGACAATTTAACATCCATTGCATGCAACGGCAATACGAGTGACCACATTACAACAACACCTAATTATACCCACTTTGAAACGGACACGCCTCCACTTTGTCCCTCAAATGTTTTATTTAAAATTGTAGCATAACCAACATTCACAACTCGTTAGCACACGGCACACCAACACCTACTGTGTGATGTGGTTTATTATTGCCGCAATGACGATTTACTTATGAGAACAATTATTAATTCACGCTTGATATACTTTGGTGAACATTTACTTTGTGGTTTCATTATAAAATGAAATTGAAAAGGTGGTACAAGGCAACAGATAATATTTGTATATCGTGATCTTTACCACCCACCTTCTGAATTTGTAATTAACTAAAATATATAATAAATGCTACACCTACTAGATGATAGGAGTTACACCTACACCTAAACCGAACATAAACAAACATACCTGATACGCCGTAAAAACAATAAGTATTTTCTCAAGTCATATAAGTCGAGTAAAACTTAAAACGGGCAATGAAAACATACGTATAACAATTTCTTGTCTTTGATATTTTTTTAATATGTTGAGAAAAAGATATTGTATTGTGGCACTAGCATATGTCCGCAACTTCGTTAGCGAATGTAGGAAATATTTAAACGTGGATTAACATATTATTTTATTTTCACAGCAAACTGCATGTGTCAGAAAAACCAATTCACACATTAATATCGACCACAAATTAAATTTGAGTAACATTTAGTACCAAATTTCACGATTCGAGCTCTAAAGGTTCACACAAATCCAAATTTTCCATTTAGCACACATTATTTCCATAAATACCCTGTTCAACAATCCAACAAAACTTCATGCATATCCCGATCCTACACCCCCACAATGATACCAAATTCAAATTTCAGGATTCCAACTATATTGGTTCACCCACAATTTAAATTGTACCAAATTTAGTACACAGTAGCACGAATATCCAAAACTTCCTAAATATCCCAATCCTACACACCGACAGTGATTCTAAACCCAAGTTTCATGATTCCAACTTCATAGGTTCACCCACAATTCAAATTGTACCAAATTTTGTACACAGTAGTAACACTTCCAAAACTTCCTATATACCCAATCCTACACTTCCACAGTGATCCTAAATCCAAGTTTCAGGATTCCAACTCTTTTGGTTCACCCACAATTTAAATTGTACAAAATCTAGTACGCAATAGTACTTATTTCTAAAACCTCCTTCCTACCTTAATCCTACACTCCCACAATCATCCTAAATCCAAGTTTCAGGATTCCAACTCTATTGGTGCATCCGCAATTAAAATCGTACCATATTTAGTACATAGTTGTACCAATTTCCAAAACCTACATACCCCAATCCTACACCCCCACAGTGATCCAAAATCTAAGTTTCAAGATTCCAACTTTACCCCAAACCAACACCCCTACAGTTATCCAAAATCCAGGTTTCAGGATTCCAACATCGGTTCACCCATAATTTAAATTGTATAAAATTTAGTACACAATAGTACCACTTTCCAAAACTTCCTACATACCCCAATCCTACACCTCCACAGTGATCCCACACCAAAAGTTAATGATTTCAACTCTATCGCTTCACCCACAATTTAAATTGTACCAAATTTAGTACACATTAGTACAAATTTGTAAAACTTCCTACATATTTCAATCTTACAGGTCAACAGTGATCCTGACTCGAAATTTCATTATTCTAGCTCTATTGGTTCACCTAAAATAAATAGGGGAGACAGGGGCACCTTCGGCATCGAGGCACCTTCGGCAATCGCGTTTTCGATATGAAGCTCTCACCGTACATCACTAGTTTCGATACATTGGCATCGAATATCGAAATAAATAACTAAAATACAATAAAAAGTACATTCGGGGTACATTCGGCATTTTAAAGTGGGGCACATTCGGCCATATACAGATTGTGCAATATTATTTCCTTAAAATATTTTTGAGTTTGTCTTTAAAACTAATCCTTTAATATGGCTCGAAATTGCATATGTAAGATCAAACGTGCTTGTATTGACGAAAATGCGATAGAAAACCCCTATTTCTGATGGTGTGTGTGCGACCTTGAGATGTAAACGTCCGCCGCTAGAAAATAAAGCGCTATAATTCAAACATTGTGTGGCGTATTAAAACCAAATAGAGTCTTTAGAGGATCAGAATTTCAACCAGACTGATAGCGATGACAATTACCCGACTATGACTATGGTGCCGAATGTGCCCCATCAAATGCCGAAGCTACCCCGGGTTGGGGTACATTCGGCGAATTTGACTTTTTTTACAAAACTGTAAAATTTTTTAACTAATACTATTTTTTTATATCTTTTTGGTACTATTTTTTATAACTAAGTGTCAGAGGACAATAATCAGCCATAAAGTTGTTATATATGTTGAATAAGTACTGAGATATAGAGCTCTAAAAAGAAGTGCCGAAGGTGCCCCAGTCTCCCCTATGTACCAAATTTAGTACCATTTAGTACCCATAAGTATTAATTTGTTAAACTGAATCCTGACCCTAAACCTACATCCCTACAATGATCCTAACTCCAATCGTCATTGTTCCAGCTCTATCGGTTCACCCAAATCCAAATTGTACCAATTATAGTACGATTAAGTATTTTTCGTACACATAAGTAAAAAAATCCAAAACAACGTACATATCCCAATTCTACACTCCGACGGTAATGTTACTTTAAATTTTCAGGATTCCAGCTCGATTTGTACCTCCAAATCAAATTTGTACCAAATTTCGTACCATATAGTACTTTTCGTACACATGAGTACACGCTTTCCAAACTCTCCTCATATCGACCCTAATTCTTAACCTTAATTTGCATTCCAAATTTCAAGTTTTTAGCTCAATCCATTCACATGCTACGAAATTGTACCAAATTTAGTACATTTCAGTACTTTTCGGATACTTATAGTTCGAATTTCTAAAAAGTCCTTTGCTACATCTATTCTACACTCCATCAGTGACCCTCACTCCAAATTCTAGGAGTTCTAGCTTTACGGGTTCGCCAAATATAAATGATACCATATTTAGTACTTTTGGTACGGTTATAGTACGAATTTCCAAAACCCCAGCCTTATCTGTCACCTTTGGTCCAAGAGTGACACTCACCTAAAATTTCAAGATTCTAGCCGTTCGTCTTCATTCAGCCATTTCGTCTGGGCGTTGATGAATCGTTAAATCAGTCGGTCAGTCAATCAATTTACTCTTTTATTAGTACTTTTTAGTACTTTTCGTACCGTTCTAGTTCGAATTTCTAAAAACCCAGCCTTATCTGTCACATTTGGACCAAGAGTGACCCTCACCCAAAATTTCAAGATTCTAGCTTCAGCCGTTTCGTCTGGGCGTTGATGAATCGTTAAATCAGTCAGTCAGTCAATCACTTTACTCTTTTATTAGTATAGATTAACTTTACGATACAAGAAAATAAGGAGGAACCTGGAAATATATTTTTTAAAAAATACACGCCTTATTTTAGTCCTTGAAAATATTCTTTTCGTATATTTGGATCCTTAAAAATATTCTTTGCAAAATCCGTTTCTATTTGGATCCTTAAAAATATTCTTTGCAAAATCCACATCTATTTGGATCCTTAAAATATTCTTTGCAAAATCTACAAATTATTTTAGCCCTTGAAAAAATATTCTCTATAAGATTCACGCTTTAGGTAGTCCTTGAAAAAATATTCATCAAAAAATCCATGCTTTAGGTAGTCATTGAAAAATATGATTTAAACCAGTAAGGAAAGTAATAAAGTCGGACGGGGCCGACTATATGATACCCTTCACCACTATGGGTATATTAAACAGGACTATTAACATGAAATTGGTTGAAATAAAATATGTGATATTTATCTAAATGTGAATCTTCCTAGATCTATTCATAAAGTATGTAAATCGACTTCAAACAAATATAAACATTTCATCCGTTGGGCTATGTCTGTACTTCTAGAAAACGCAAATACGTAATTCTATGCTCAATTTTGTAAGTTGTGCAAACATGTATGTCAATCTGACTACATGAGGAGTTTGATGCCCAATTTACTTGAAATCTGGCGAAAATATATATGGAAGCTCTATCCAAATATTAAGCGATTTCAAACAAAAATGTCACAGGTTAGGTTATAGTAATTTCAGAACGTTTTGTTCCTATCAAGCTATTGGTTCCTTGGTGCGTCAATTACTTAAAATCAATCTATAATAAAATAGAGCTATATCTATATCTGGACCGATTTTCACGAAACAAGGCAGACATCACTCTAGGCTCAATTCAGTACGTTATGCCAAATTTCGTGCAAATCGAAAGATATATTGCGACTTTGGGGCACCATTTACATGAAATCGGACGAAACTATATATGGGAGCTATATAGAAATCTAGACCGATTTTCTCGAAACTTGGCAGACATCTCTCTAGGCTCATTTCAGTACGTTATGCCAAATTTCGTGCAAATCGAAGGATATATAGGGACTTTGCTCCACCATTTACATGAAATCGGACGAAACTATATATGGGAGCTATATCTAAATCTGGACCGATTTTCTCGAAACTTGGCAGACATCACTCTAGGCTTAATTCATTACGTTATGCCAAATTTCGTGCAAATCGAAAGATATATTGGGACTTTGGGGCACCATTTACATGAAATCGGACGAAACTATATATGGGAGCTATATAGAATTCTGGACCGATTTTCTCAAAACTTGGCAGACATCTCTCTAGGCTCATTTCAGTACGTTATGCCAAATTTCGTGCAAATCGAAGGATATATAGGGACTTTGGTGCACCATATACATGAAATCGGACGAAACTATATATGGGAGCTATATCTAAATCTGAACCGATTTTCTCGAAACTTGGCACACATCATTCTGGACCTAATTCAGTACTCTATGCAAAATTTCGTGCAAATCGAAGGATATAGAAGGACTTTGGTGCCCCATTTACCTTAAATCGGACGAACCTATATATGGGAGCTATATCTAAATCTGAACCGATTTTCTCGAAACTTGGCATACATCGTTCTGCACCTAATTCAGTACTCTATGCCAAATTTCATGCAAATTGAAAGATATAAAGGGACTTTGGTGCCCCATTTACCTTAAATCGGACGAAAATATATATGGGAGCTATATCTAAATCTGAACCGATTTTTATGAAATTTTACACACATCATTCTAGACCTAATTCATTACGCTGTGCCAAATTTCGTGCAAATCGAATGATATATAGGGACCGTTTACATTAAATCGGACGAAAATATATATGGGAGCTATATCTAAATCTGAACCGATTTTTCCCAATTTCAATAGGGTTCGTCCTTGGGCCAAATAAGTGACTTGTGCCAAATTTCATCCAAATCGGATCATAAATGCGACCTGTACTTTGTTTACAATTTAACATCTACAGACGGACGGACAGACGGACAGACGGACGGACGGACGGACGGACATGCATAAATCGACTCAGAAAGTGATTCTATGCATATTCTCAAAAGGAACCATGTGTCTATCTCGTTTCCTTTTGCCTGTTACAAACATATGCACAAAGACATAATACCCTGTACCACAGTGTGGTGAAGGGTATAAAAATCCATGCTTTATATATTTTTGAATTAATCCAAGTTGGAAAAATATTCTTTAAAAATCCGCGCCTTATTTTAGTCCTCGAATAATGTTCTTTAAAAATCCGCGACTTAAATTAGTACTCGATGAATGTTCTTTAAAAATCCGCGACTTCAATTAGTACCCGGCGAATGTTCTTTAAAACCCACTCCTTATTTTAGTCCTCGAAAAATGTTCCTTAAAAAATTCACACCTTGTGTGGAACCTCTTTAAAAGTTCACGCTTTTTTTTAGTCCTTGAAAAAAATCTTTAAAAATCGACGTCTTATTTTAGACCTTGAAAAAATATTCTTTAATAAACCCTCACATTAGGTAGTCCTTGAAAAATATTCGTCAAAAATCCACGATTTATTTTAGTCCTTTATAAATATTCTTTAAAAATTGACGCCTTATTTGAGTCTTTGTTAAAAATCCACATCTTGGGTAGTATTTGAAAAATATTATTTAAAAACTCCACGCTTTATTTTAGTCCTTGAAAAATATTCTTTAAAAAATCCAAATCTTGGGTAGTCCTTGAAAAATATTCGTTAAAAAATCCACGCCCTTTTTTTAGTCCTTAAACATATTTTTTTAAAAAATCCGGGCCCCTGGTAGTCCTTGAAAAATATTCATTAAAAAACCAACATCTTAGGTTGTCCTTAAAATTGTTTGCTTAAAAAATCCACACCTTGGGTAGTCCTTGAAAAATATTCTTTAAAAATCCGCGCCTCTGTCAGTCCCTGATATTCTTTATGGATATAACGGAATTTCTTGATGAACTTTAGTGTTTTCTCCCAGATATTCATCACGCCATATCTATGGGGAATTCGTACTTCTCCAAAATTATTCCGAATATTGACCGAATATTGATGGATGAAACACATTTTTGCGTTCTACATTATGCTATAGCACTTAAAGTTCTCCTCAAAGTGGCAATAATTTAGTGAACTTCCACGAAAAACTAACTTTCTGTGGAGCTATATTCTGAGCTTGGGCAATATTTCGCGATATTTCAACTAGAGGCCGACAATTATTACCGACAATTCAGTACAGCCCTTATAATTATTTGTCCAGATTCCCTTCCCCCATTGGAGCCTACAGATCGACTCGAAAAAACACAAAAAAATTAGTTTTCGGTCCACTCCATCACAATATAATTATCTGATCGTCAGCGAAAATTGTAGGCGTTATCCTTGACCGTGACTGGAACTTCATGGAACATTTCAAAGCGATCAGCGCTATATTTCCGCCCTCTAGTGTGGTAAAGGGTTACTAAATAATATCTGAATACATAAGCACCTGTAAATATTGAAGTGTAACTCCCACATCTGAGTACATACGACCATATAATTGGTATCAATTTAAAGGTCAACCACTGCCCTTGGTTATACCAACAACTTTTCGGGTCTATATCCTTCAGGGGTAAATCTATACGCTATAGAATACAAATTTTGAAATTTCAGAAATTTCAGAATAGCAGGCATGCTATTCTTTGGCCCGATCCCCTTCTCTATGTAAAAATTCGCGATGTTTGGGTCATAATTGCGTCCTCTACAGCGACCAGAAAAACCGATACAAATTAAGTATTTGGTCCATTTCATCCCATATATATTAGCCGATCTTTACCAAAAACAATAGGGGTCTTCATTGGCCAGAACCCTTCCTACATGCAAAATTTCCTGAAGATTGGTCAATAACTGTGGCCTGTATCGTGTTCAAAATATAATAGGCAGACGGACGGACACACATGTCTAGATCGACTCAGCTAGTCGAGATATGAAGATCGGTATACTTAAAGGTGGGTCCAGGACCAATATTTCGCGGCTTGGGGCTACACAAAACTATAGGGTATAATAAGGAAAACCTTCACCGATTGGCTTTATCCTAGTTCATACGATACCTATACACTCACGGAGAAACGTCCCAAAATTTTAAATAGATCGGATTATTAGTTTTTGAGTTATCGTGCCCGCCATTCGCAAAAACGTTTTAAGTTTGTGAATCCCTCTTACCGTCACTTGAGGCTAGCAAAATAAATCGGCTATATCTTATTGAGATTTTCACTTGAAAATTTATAGAGACATTATTGAATTAGTGTAGGTTCGAATTAAATCAAAATACAAAATTAAATTTTTGGAAACTTTTTTGACTTCTTCAAATTTTTCAATTGGATATAACCACATTTGGTGATCTATACTCTTATGATGGGATTGACTATGGCGATTTCGCCGAAAAATGCCTGTCTAAATTCAATATCGAAAATTGGGTGCCTGGCAAAAATTAAAAATTTGGCATGTCGACAATAAATGCACATATGCATACGCATGCATCACCCTTTGATACTCTTGCATCAAAGTGTGGTGCAAATTATAAGTACCATATTTTTGCACCCATCCCGACGCGAAACCACTTATTTTGTTCCCAGTCATAGAATTGACTTAGTCTTTGACATAAAACAATTGAAAAAAATGTCACCACTGCTTTTTTCTTATTCTGAGAACAATTTCCTTTTCTTCTACGGTTTGCAGTTGAAAATTCATCAGCCGAAAGTGAGCAATTAAATTGGAGTTCGTATTGAATTCCAAAAAGGGCGATGTCGAGTACTAACGTCGCAATCCGGTAATTAAACACGCTAATGAGAAACAAGTGCTCCAACAAGTGCATCGAATGCAGCTTTGCCACCCAACCCATATTTCACTCTTATCCCTCTTTCTCTTTTTGGTCATCCTCCAGTGATTACAAGTGTCATACGTGTGTGTAGTACGGTGTAAATATCACAGCGTTTGCAAAAGAAGTAGCGGCTGATAAGCTAGAATAAAGTCGAAGCATTGAAGTGTGGGGAAAAAAATGAACTCCACTTGAAAAATGAGTGGCGGTGTGGAAATTAATAACATACATAATATACATACCTACATGTGTATATACATGTGAACATATGTCCCGAAAAGTCCACAAGAAAAACATATATGAGTAGAGCTTTTTGTTTGCGACAATACTCGGATTGTTAGAGTCTTGATGAAAAAAATGAAGCATCAACTGACGTGCATGTATTCAATTCCAAACTGACTTTAAAATCAATTTAGAAACGGTCCGTATTTACTTCGGTGTCGTATCCAACCAACTGGAAATACATACAATCACAGCTTAGTGGCGGCAATTAATCCGGCTTAATCTAAAGTCATTTTGATTTCGTTCTGCCACATCGAAATATAGTATAGTTTGGAGTTGTTTAAGAAAAGTTTTTCGGCCGGTATAGTTGTGATAAAATAATGATATGTTTACATTTTTTTGGAAAAATTAGTGGCCCTCTCATGATTATACGAATTTCAAAGCGAGGTGCATGTACAATATGGGAAAAATTATGAAATTATATATATATATATATATATATATACTCAATGAAATGGTCATAATTTCAAAAACAAAAAAAAAACAAATCTCGCATATGTTATGCAAAGAATCGATAGAAGTATCGATTTGTGAGCTGGTGTATTGTCATGATGCAACAAATTTATGATTTGTTTTACAATTCTGGGTGTTACAGACAAATAGTATCGATCAGCGCTTAACCTCAAGGAAGTGCTCCTATTGACCGTAAGACTTTGTGGCAGGAATTCACGCCATTACAGTCGTGTACAAAGTGTATAAAACCATCACATTTGTCCGATTTTGAGGTTTTTGTTTCGATTGTGTCTCTTTTGGGCATATAAAATTCTTCAAATCAATCAGGACCTTTATACGGGGACTACGTTGTGTGTTGCATTAGGTTGGTTGTGGTCTGAAAAGAATTATATTCCAAAATCATAGACACTCAGATTATCAGAGCTTTTTTAAAACATTAGCCTATTTTGAATAATATCTGGAGAGAAGTCATTATCACCAGGAATCCGGTATGCCAATGTATATCTATATAGAAATTTGTCTCAGAAGGTGTATATTATTATTTTATTATTTTTATTTTTATTTATTTTATTATTATACCCTACACAACTATGTTGTCAGGGTATTATAGCTTTGTGCAGCCGCAAGAGTTTGTAACGCCCTGAAATATTGGTCCTAGACCCACCTTTAAGTATACCGATCTCGACTAGCTGAGTCGATCTACACCTTTTTCACATGTTATTCAATACATATCAAATGTAATTCGAGAATTCCATTTATTATTCATAACATACAATTTGCAATTCGAGAATTCCATTTGCAATTCATAACATATCAGTTGTAATTCGAGAATTTCATTTGTAATTTATAGAACACCTTTCGAAATTCGCAGAATTCCATTTGAAATTCGTAAAATTCAATTGGAAATTCATAAAACTCCATTTGAAATTACTAAAATTCCATTTGAAATTTATAAAATTCCATTCAACTTTCAAATAAATTCAATTGAAATTCGTAATATTTGATTTGAAATTAATAACATTTCATTTTAAATTGGAAAAATGTTATGGGACACACCCAAAATATGTGTAACACATTAAGGTGGGTAATAATGTATGTACATATTAATGTAATATACTTTATAATTTTATATACTTTATGTGTGTGTGTTAGTTTTTTTTTAATAATATTTTTCACTACATAAAAAATTCTACCCCACTTATTGTTCAATTTATGTATTTTATTCGAATTTGAAATAAAATGTTAAGAATTTGAAATGAATTTTTACGAATTACAACTGAAATATTATGATTTACAAGTAAAATTTTATGAATTTCAAATAAAAATATACAAATTACAAATGAAATTCTTAAAAATTCATATGGAATTTTTTGAATTACATATGAAAAGTTTAAAACTACAAATGAATTGTTGTGAATTGTCGATAAAATACTCGAATTACAACTGAAATGTTATGAATTGCAAATTGAATTTTCGAATTACAAATGAAATTCTCGAATTGCAATTGAAATGTTTGGAATAACATTTGAAAAAGGTATAGACATGTGTGTCCGTCCGTCCGTCTGTCCATTATATTTTGTAAACACGATACAGGCCAGAGTTATGGACCAATCTTCGCGAAACTTTTCATGTAGGATGGGTTCTGGCCAATGAAGGTGATGAAATGTACCAAATACTTAATTTTTATTAGTTTTTCTAATCACTCTAGAAGCCGCAATTATGACCCAAACATCGCGAATTTTTACATAGAGAAGGGGATCGGGCCAAAGAATAAGCATGCCAAAGAATAAGCATAAGCATGCCTTGATAAGGATTGGTCAATATTTAGCGGGTCAAATGGACCCTGACTCTTGGGTGAAAAAATACAAAATTTGTATTCTATAGTGTATAAATTTACCCCTGAAGGACATAGACCCGAAAAGTTGTTGGTACATCCAAGGGCAGTGGTTGACCTTTAAATTAATACCAAATATATGGTCGTATGTACTCAGATGTGGGAGTTACACTTAAATATTTACAGGTGCTTTTGTATTCAGATATTATTTAATAACCCTTTACCACACTAGAGGGCGGAAATATAGCACTGATCGCTTTAAAATATTCCATGAAGTTCCAGATATGTTCAAAGATAACGCCTACAATTTTCGGTGACGATCAGATAATTATATGGTGATGAAGTGGGCCGAAAACTTAATTTTTTGTATTTTTTCGAGTCGATCTATAGGCTCCAATGGGAATAAGAAGATCACAACACAAAGGAAGGGAATCTGGACAAGTAATTAGAAGGGCTGTACTGAACATTAGTAATAATTGTCGGCCTCTAGTTGGTTCAGATGGTTCAAAAATCGCGAAATATTGTCCAAGCTTGGAATATAGATCCACAGAATGTTAGTTTTTCGTGGAAGTGGTGTAGGGTATTATATGGTCGGCCCCATCCGACTATACTGCTCCACTGGTTCTAAACTCAATTTAGAAGGCTATGTAAATTTTCGTGCAAATCGAAAGATATGTAGGGACTTTAATGCCCCATTTACATAAAATTGGACGAAACTATATATTGGAGTTATATCTAAATCTGAACCGATTTTCTCGAAACTTAATACCGGTCATTCAAGATTGAATTCAGTAGACTATGCAAAATATCGGTCAAATCGAACGGAACTTTATATGAGAGCTATATCTAAATCGGAACCGATTTTTCCAAATTTCAATAGGATTCGTCCTTGGGTCAAATAAGTGACTTGTGCCAAATTTCATCGAAATCGATCATAAATGCGACCTGAACTTTACAATTTAACATCTACAGACGGCAGGACAGACGGGCGGACATACATTAATCGATGTAGAAAGTGATTCTATGCAGATTCTCAAAAGGAGTCATGTACCTATCACGTTTCCTTTCCCCTTTTACAAATATATGCACAAAGACCATAGTACCACAGTATGGTGAAGGGTATAAAAATATTATATGGGGGCGAATATTAATAATTTTTGGAAGGAAGATTTGTTACCATATACGACTCCAAAATACCAAATTACAGCGAATTAGGTTGAAAAGTTGAGTAACAACGAATGAACATATTTTTATATCTTAAATATTGCTTTATCGTGATTTCAACAGGCGGACATGGCTAAATCGACATATAATTTTATTCTGATCATATATACCTTTACTTAACATTTATGTACGAGTCATCATGAAAGGTCTCCATTACCCCCTTGGTGGAGGATATACACATTAAATAACTAATTTTTCCCCGTCATTTTTATTGTCTTCCAATTCCGTTCTTGTTCTTTTTTACATTCCTCTTCACTTTATTATTAATTATCTTCTAGATTTATATTTATTTTTTCTCCATTTTTTTCTTAGTTGCGCTTTCTTAAATTTCAACTTAAATATATTTTGCAAAATTGTTCTTTGTATTTTTTTTCTTGTGAAAATTAGTAGCTTTCGTTAAAGAATTGTATATTAATTATTGTTTTTTGCCCTCGGGTGATGCAATATTTTTTAAATGTTTCCTGGTATTTTCTTCATTTTACAATGATAATTACTTCTCCTGGCCTCCAGGTATTTTCATACAAATAATAGAAATAATAAAATCTTAATAAACCCCATGTTGTGAATATTTTCTTTTGTTTGTATAATTAATTTTGAAATCTTAGTAAATCACACTAACAATTGTCAAGCAAAACAATAAAATTAACTAAATTTAAATGACATTTATGCAATTAAATTGATAACTAAATAAACGTAACAAATGGAAAAGCGTTAAGTTCGGCTGGGCCGAACTTTGGACACCCTCCACCATACTTATACTGACAGATACATGCAAAGAAAATATAGGGAACATACCAAAAAGTGGGAATATACCGATAATTCTACAAACCGATTTATGTAAACCATTATGTACACCAAATACAAAATTCAGAAATTTTAATGGGGATTTTTCCTAAAATCTGTAAGATCCAAAAAGTTGACTGATACTGATAACGCATGGTAGAGTATAAAATCTTCAAACTACTGTCATTTAGATTACAAAGTTATATGAGGCTATGCCTGAAGGGCGGCCAATATTGATTACATAGAGTAGGAAATAGTGAATATTTGGGGATATCATTATATGAGGGCTATGCCTAATTAATGACCGGTATATGCTAATACTGAACCCAATATTTCAATTCTTTCCTTCAGTATATTGAGGAGATGCCTAAATGTCTGCCGGTATATTTCATTATAGTCATGTTTGAGTTTTCTTTTATAACAATATCTTTAGAAAGCGGAATGTTTACAACAGATGGCTAAATAGTCTTTGTAAAATTGACTATTCCCCGTAACGACAACCCAACCCCAACACATGGAACAAATCAGATAACTATATTATTATAAAACCCGTAAGGAAAGTAGTAAAGTCGGACTGGGCCGACAAATGATACCCTTCACCACTTTGGTTATATTCTACATATGTATCCTAACAGACGACGCGTTTTTGTTATATATCTATATCTATACCGATTTCAGGGAAACTTGTCAGAGACTAATTTATATTACTCCAATTACAAAACATCGGTCGAAAATATATATATGGGAGCTATATAAAATCAGAACCGATTTTCACGAAACTTAGCACACGTCATTCTAGCCTTAATTCAGTACGCTATGACAAATTTCGTGCAAATCGGATGATTTTAGGAGATTTTGGTGCACCAATTACGTAAAATCGGATGAAAATATATATGGGAGCTATATCTAAATCTGAACCGATTTTCACAAAACTTTGCACACATTATTCTAGACATAATTCAGTACGATATGCCAAAATTCGTCCAAATGAAAAGATTTCCAGGGACTTTGGTGCACCAATTATCTAAAATCGGGCGAAACTATATATGGGAGCTATATCTAAATCTGAACCGATTTTCTCGAAATTTGGCACACATCATTCTGCACCTGATTCAGTACTCTGTGCCAAGTTTCGTGCAAATCGAAAGATATAGAGGGACTTTGGTACACCATTTACCTAAAATCGGACGAAAATATATATGGGATCTATATCTAAATCAGAACCGATTTTTCCCCATTTTCAAGAACCTCAAAATATCGAAAATTGGGGGGTACCCTTATATGGGAGCTACCCGAAAAAATTTACCTATATTTATAATTTTTAGTATAGAGATTTGGTACCCAATAATAACTGAAATTACTAAATTACAGCCAATTCGGTGGAAAAAACCCAGTCAAAACCCCTCAAAAACTGGAAAGTGGGAGGTACCGTTATATGGGGGCTACCAGAAAAAGTGGACCTATATTTATAATTTTTAGTGGGAAAATTTGGTACCCAATAAGAACCCAATGTACCAAATCACAGCGAATTCGGTTGAAAACCGCGCTCAAGAACCCTAAAATACGGAAAATTGGGGGGTACCCTTATATGGGAGCTACCCGAAAAAATTGACCTATATTTATAATTTTTTGTGGAGAGATTTGCTACCCAATAAGAACACAAAGTACCTAATTTCAGCGAATTCGGCCGAAAAATGTGATCAAACCCCGCAAAATATTGCATAATTGGGGGTACCCTTATATGGGGGCTATCCGAAAATATGGACCCAGATTTATAATTTTTAGTGGAGAGATTTTCTACCCAATAAGAACTCAATATACCAAATTTCAGCGAATTCAGTTGAAAACCGCGCTCAAGAACCTCAAAATACCGAAAATTGGGCGGTACCCTTATATGGGAGCTATGCCTAAACGTGGACCGATAAAGTCCATCTTCGAACTTGACCTGTCTGCAGACAAAAGACTCTATGCCAAATTTTGGCGATCTATCTCCATTCGTTTACAACAGACAGACAGACAGACATGGTTATATCGTCATATAATTTTAGGCTGATCAAGAATATATGTACTTTATAGGGTCGGAAATGATTATTTCGATGCGTTACAAACGGAAAAACAAATTTAATATACCCCCATACTATTGTGGAGGGTATAAAAAGAAAGACAAAGTGGCCCCCATGCCAGCGGGGCTTGTTTATATTGATTTTTATGGCATGGAAGGAATGTCTACTTTTTTATTTTTCACAACCTCTCCCCAGCAAAAACAATGTCTAAATACAATGCCATAAAATTTTCATTCCCTCCGCATTCTGGTACTAGAATAAAAAATATATCATAAAAAATACAACAACAAAAATATATTTTTTTGTAATTTAATAGCTGTCCAGTTATTCAGCTTTACACTTCAAAATAAAATAATCGGATTCTGATGGATTTTAAAACCCTTTCAACAAATATGCACACGAGTCAATGTCAATTTCAAAATAATAACATGGAAGCTGTTGAACTGACAGATAGAAACAAGACAACCTAAAATATTTTTGTTTATACCCTCCGCCGATTGATTTTGGATATTTGGAATGTTAGACAAACAACATGTGATTTATGGCAAACATTTCTGTTTAAGCCCCTCTTATTTAAATCTTAGAACACCCTTCC
This sequence comes from Musca vetustissima, assembly GCF_032173495.1. Classification (NCBI taxonomy): domain Eukaryota; kingdom Metazoa; phylum Arthropoda; class Insecta; order Diptera; family Muscidae; genus Musca; species Musca vetustissima. The sequence continues at coordinate 6,050 of NW_026877896.1, read as the reverse complement.
TTGCACTTAATTGAAATACGATGTTGAATTATTTTTTATTTGCCATGGCCACATTTTTTATCGAAAATCATAATTTAAGCCCTTCCCTTAAACAAAAACACATCAACTGAAGGTTCAGTTGAAACAAAAAAGAACATTCACACTCTGCATCCAATAGCACAGACTGCACACACTCACACAACCCTCTCGCCAAAATTACTCACATCACTTTTCTATGGATAATTTATCCAATTTTGAAAAAAAGTGCAATTTTAAAGAACAAAAAACCTCGACATTACCCTTCTCCCTAATAAAATATCCCCAATTTAATTTCATTTCAAGTCCACGATTTAATTTTAAAGAGGTTGTAATTATACAACCGTTCATCACACATACATGCACTTCAGTGTAATTAAACATTTTGAACACTCCCACTTGTCAGACACTTCAGTAATTGCATTGCAGCGTCATAATGACCACAATGCAAGGACTAACTTTGATGTACATGAACACCTCCCAATTATGGCCCAGTCCAACATATTGGTTATGGAGAAGGGGTGGGAACTTTTCGGAGATGATTATAATCAACAATTTACTTTGGCAAAGAAGAACCATCGAAGGTCCTTCAAAATGTTTTGAATGTTTTCATATAGATAAGGAAGACATAAAGACGATCTATATATATTTTGGAGTCATACAAAAGACATTCTACATACAGAATGCCTATAGAAGGTCATCTACATATATAGATGACATATATATCCTACTATAACGGACCTATAGAAGGTCTATGCAGGAAAGTTCCCAATCTATATAAAACCCCATATATATTCTTGATCAGCGTAAAATTCTATGACGATATAGCCATGTCCGTCTGTCTGTTATAATCACTCCAGCGTCTAAACGAATTGAGATATATCGCCAGAGTCGTCTTTTGTCTGCAGGCAGGTCAAGTTCGATGATGGGCTTTATCCGTCCACGTTTAGGCATAGCTCCCATATAAGGGTACCCCCCAATTTTCAGTATTGTGGGGATCTTGAGCGTGTTTTTCAACCGAATTCGCTGAAATTTTATACTTTGGGTTCTTATTGGGTACCAAATATCTCCACTAAAAATTATAAATATCCGTTCACTTTTTCTGGTACCCCCATATAACGGTACCTCCTATTTTTCAGTATTCTGGGGGTTTGCTCGTATTTATTCGCCGAATTGGCTGTAATTTATTATTGTGAGTTCTTAATAGGTAGCAAATCTCTCCACAAAAATTATAAATATAGGTCAATTTTTTCGGATATCCCCCATATATGGGTACCCCCCAATTTTCGGTATTTTGGAGTTCTTGAGTGAGTTTTTCCACCGAATTCGCTGCAATTTGGTATTTTGTAGTCGTATATGGTAACAAATCTCCCTTCCAAAAATTATTAATATTTGCCCCCTCTTTGGGGTAGTCCCCATATAACCCCCCTTTTTTATACCCTTCACCACACTGTGGTACATGGTATTATGTCTTTGTGCATATGTTTGTAACAGGCAAAAGGAATCGTGATAGACCCATGGTTCCTTTTGAGAATATGCATATAATCACTTTCTGAGTCGATCTGAGTCTGTCCGTCCGTCTGTCCGACCATCTATTTTTGTTAACAAAATACTGGTCGCATTTATGATCCGATTTGGATGAAATTTGGCACGGTTCACTTATTTGGCCCAAGGACGAGCCCTATTGGAATTGGAAAAAATCGGTTCAGATTTAGATATAGCTCCCATATATAGTTTCGTCCGATTTTATGTAAATGATGCACCAAACTCCCAATATTTGTCCCATTGGGACAAAATTTTGCACAGCGCACTGAATCAGATCCATGCTTATGTGTGCGGAGTTTTGTTGGAATCGGTTTAGATTAAGATATAGCTCCCATATATATAGTCGTCCGATTTTATGTGAATGATGCACCAAACTCCCAATATTTGTCCGATTGGGATAAAATTTTGCACAGAGTACTGATTTAGGTCCAGACTCTTATCTGCGAAGTTTTGTTAAAATCGGTTCAGATTTAGATATAGCTCCCATATGTAGTTTCGTCCGATTTTTTGTGAATGATGCACCAAACTCCCAATATTTGTCCGATTGGCACAAAATTTTGAACAGTGTACTGAATTAGGTCCATGCTTATGTGTGCGGAGTTTTGTTGGAATCGGTTTATTTAATGTGAATGATGCACCAAACTCCGAATATTTGTCCGATTGGTACAAAATTTTGCACAGAGTACTGATTTATGTCCAGACTGATGTCTGTGAAGTTTTGTTAAAATCGGTTCAGATTTAGATATAGCTCCCATATATAGTTTCGTCCGATTTTATGTGAATGATGCACCAAACTCCCAATAGTTGTCCGATTGGCACAACATTTTGCAGAGAGTACTGATTTAGGTCCAGACTCTTGTCTGCGAAGTTTTGTTAAAATCGGTTCAGATTTAGATATAGCTCCCATATATAGTTTCGTCCGATTTTATGTGAATGATGCACCAAACTCCCAATATTTGTCCGATTGGGACAAAATTCTGCACAGAGTACTGAATTAAGTGCAAACTGATGTCTGCGAAGTTTTGTTAAAATCGGTTCAGATTTAGACATAGCTCCCATATATATTGTTTCCTTCGATTTTTTGGCTCAGATTTTTATATAGGTGTTATATATATTTTCGTTCGATTTTATGTAAATGGTGGTTACAAATGGTGTATGCAACGGTTACTCAATTAGATCCATGTGTTTATATATAAGTCCCATACATAATTTGGCTCGATTTCATACAAATGGTACACCAAAAAATCCAAGTCTGTCCGTTTGACATGCAATTTTTCATTGATTTCAGAATGGTATGTGTATGGGGTTTTTCAATTGGTTCAAATATTTATCTAGATAGCACATTTAATTTCGCCCGATTTCATCTCAATGGTCCTCCAAAGATTCTATGACCGTTCTATCTACAGGATATTGTAGATATTAACATGTCTTGCATGTACCCAACGTGGTGAAGGGTATCATATAGTCGGCCCCGTCCGACTTTTTAACTTTCCTTACTGGTTTATATTAAGGGAACCCCACCCATTCTCGATTTTAATTTTTCAAGATTTCCAATGGGCTGGTAAATCAATACCAATGCTTGTTAAGGTTTGTAACTTTGCACATATATATTTGAGGATTTAAAAGAGAAGAAAAATAATTTACAAAAAATTATTGTTATTGTTTTGTTGTTGTTTTTTGTAATTAAAGAGAAGTCCTTATTTTTGATGGCGGGCATGATAACTCCTCACTGGAACATCGGAATACGAAAATTCCAAGGGTGTTAGAAAGAGTACATGTCTGGCTCTCGTATGAACTAGGATTATTGACTTCGCTCTAAAACTAACAAAATGGCGGACCTTTAAAAAAATATTTTTAGAAAATCGCAGATTTTTGACCAAAAACCAAGTTAAAAATAAGTAAGATCTTCACCGATTGGCTTTATCCTATTTCATTCGATAGCTATACACTCACAAAGAAACGTATAAAAATTTGGAATCGATTGGGTTATTAGTTTTTGAGTTATCGTGCCCGCCATTTTTCAAAAGAGAAAAAATCGTTTAAAGTTTGAGAAGCCCTTTAGCCGTCACTTGATGCTGACACAATAAATCGGCTATATTTTCAAGAGATTGAGATTTTCACTTGAAATTTTGTAGGGACATTCTTGAATTAGTGTAGATTCGAATTAAATAAAAAAAAATTGACCCCGAGAATGGGGGGGTTAAAATAGTTATCAGATTTGTTCCGCGTTTTGAGTTTGATTCTAAGACTCTGATGTAATCATTTCACCTGCGGAGGACATCGAGATAAAAAAGTAGAACGTAAGATTCGATAATGAACTATAGCGCATAAGGTTCGATAATTAACCTTATATATATATATATATTCATATATATGAACTGTAACCCTCATTTAGGCCTAGTCCCTGTGTGAGAGGTACTAGAAGGAGTGAACAGATATTCCCCGTCTTCGAACTTGAACAAAGATTGGAAGAAAAAATAAGATGGGCAAAGTTTGGATGAAATCTAAATTTTTTGAAACGGATTTTGTTCAAAGAAACATGCGGTCTAGAACCAATATTTTTATGAGCCACATTTTCATCGTATTAAAGGCTGAGGATATAATTATCCATTAAAAATTTCTGAAATTTATTTTTTCAATCTCCCGTAAAGCTTTTTGCTTTTAGATAGGAGTTCATAGATAGATTTATATATTTAGAAAACGGTCTAAAAATTGTATTTATTAATTTTATATATATATAAGTCCTTTTCTAGGTACTCCCTCGATGGAACACCTTATAAAGATCTCCTAGATATTGTATACTTTCTATTGAGCTTCCATGGGAATGTACGATTCCAATTTATAAAATGCCCGCAAGCTCTCGATCAACATCGGAAAGACTTACTCATCTGCTTCCATACAGCAAACATCTTAACAGCTTCATCCATGTGTCGAAGCACAAACATCTAACTTTCAATGGTTTTAAATTAATTAACCCCGATTGTTTCGACAAAATAAATATAAAATATGACATGACATCAAGAAGTGTCACAAATGTATTTTCTAAAATTTTTATTTATTATACATTTCAAATCAAACCAACTCAGCCAACTCCACAGCTTCGCAATTGTTTGCCAACATAGCTGGCATTGCTTTCACTTGGGGGCGCCTGATACGAATATCAACGCTTTTAGGAGATTTCCTTGAAGCAACGAAATAACGCGTCAACATGTTCAAGTGTTCACCGTATAAATTTAATCAAGAGCCCGAAGTAGTACAGGGGCTTCTTTCACACACACACACACACACACCCACACCCACAGACGCACAGACACACATGAAAACAGGATCCTTTGATGAAAACATAAACATGATATCTGTTTCTGGAACAATAATAATAATAACAACAACAAGAATTATACAGACAGCTAAATGCATATGAACATTAGGGTGGTGATTTACAATAGGGAAATTGAATAAAATAAAAATACAACGCAACAATTTCATACTTCATAACACATAGTTAATACTTAACAAAATTGTACTATTTTCCCCAGCTTCTGATTTCCCGTTCCTCGCGAATATATCTGACTGTCATTCCTCAAAAGTAGATTACAATGAACCCACCCATCAGCATACTTAACGCTACACATTCAAAAGTAAGTGGTAACGTTCAGGTATGTTGCGAATAACTGACATGCTGTACATGCTGCTGGCAAAACATTATATTTACGTATAAGCATATGAGCCAGCCAACCAGCTATGCAGCATGGAGCCGTTCCATTTGAAATTCAAGTCATCTTGTTTGTTATGTCGCATCTTGTTGACTTCATTTCCAATAGAAGATTTTATTCACAAAATAAAAAAAATAAACACGAAAAAAAATATTCAAATACGAGGTCAGGTGAATATACGGGACGCAATTTTAATTTTTTTTATAACGAAAATTAAATTGAGGCCATGAAGGTAAGGAAATTTGGATTTAGTGAGTTTTAATTTCTCCCATAGTGAAACCATATGTGAATTTATCTCTTAAAGCATCTCCTGTGTACATCCCTGCATTACATAATCGGTCACAGTACTTTCCATAACAATTTCCCTGCGTTTTACATAATATGCAAAATTGTAATTTAATTGCACTTGCCACTAATATCTGGTTAACCAAAAAGCATGACATGCAAGGGTTTTTTCATCTATTTTACATATGTGTGGGTGTATGCCTGCAGAGATTGTTAACATTAATATGCTTGACAATTCGTTTACATAGAGAAGTACAAAATGTCAAATTAGTATCTCAAAAAAGGTACGCCTCGAAAAAATAATGACAATATTTGGCCCCCCGGCAGAAAAAAAAACAACAGAAAACATTTTGAAACCAGTGAGCGGAGCAGTATAGTCGCGATATTTGGAAACTTTTGACTGGCTAGAGGTCAGCAAATGTTACTAATGATCAATACAGCCCCTCTAATTACTTGTCCAGATTCCCTTCACCGTAGGTTTTGTTGTGATGT